>NC_050611.1:15151515-15454545 GCF_014743375.2 Drosophila subpulchrella
GGCCGCTACGGCTGAGAGTAAATGGTAGCCGGAAATAATCGTAAGCGTGGATAATCAAATAACAGTTGGCCAACTGGCTCCAATGTACAATATCTTTAGCCTCGTTTAATTGTATGGGATATATCGCGTTATTGATAGCAACGCTCAGCCAACCATGACGTTCTCCTGCTCCATATAAACGAGATAAAAAGATACAATACTTCAATTTCATTTATTTATGTAGCGCACTTTGCATTGTTGGAATAACAGCGCATCAAAATGAGCGACAGTTCGTTCACACCAAACACGCAATGGGAGCCAACAAAAAATTCCACTTTCCTCTTCAGCCTTCGCGTTTTATCGTGAAATATTTAAATTGTTCCCTGGCACATTTCGCTACTGATAGCACATTTCAACAGAGCAACCCGGCTAACAAAAACAAAGCAAACACCTAAGAAAACAATGTCAGGGGAATGGGAATGGGAATGGGTATAGCAAACAGAACAGATCACCTTCCTCGGCGCTACAGAAAAAATATATCCAAAATACATGAACTGAGCGAGTAAGGTGACATAGAAAGTCGATTAAAATTTATTTCTGATTTGACTGCACTTAAATGAATGATAGAGCTAAAAGCCAAAAGTGTTTAAGCATAAAATAACTTGAAGTTTTTTGTTGAGCATATACAAAATTGTCTGTAGATGCACAGTTTAAGACTTTAAAAAGCATTTAAATTGCAGATTAAAAGCATTCAAGCTTAAAATAAGTACTTATATTCGAGTAGCTTTGACTGCACGTAAGGTATTTAAAAGAAGAATTTAGCAGTACTTAAAAAAAGTTTGGGTATTAAAACCGATTCAGAAGTTCATACAAATTTAAATGTATCTCACATTAACTTTGTTTAAAAATAGGGTTTTTATCTTATTTTCCTATTCATTAAAGATGTGTGTAGTTTAGTAGTAAATCGTCAATGGTAGCGCACACGCTAAACCGAAAAATGCGAAAGAAAGCCAACAAAAATAAAGTGAAATGTGTTTAAATATTGATAAAAACAATAAGAATAACAGCGACACAAGCTGGAAAAATGCTGTTGCACACAAAGAAAACAGAGTGAAAACAACAACTCAGCTGGCCACATGTGTTAATTTGCGCTCACAGGTGAAAAGCGAGGGGAAATGGCCGGAGCGAGGAGGTGGGCTTTTGGGGGGTGTTGCTTTGCTGGTGGTTTTGGATGGGGTGTGATGGGTTTTGTCAGCAAGGCAGACAGACCTGGGGGCAAACTTTGGCAAACTGCTGACAAATATTTAATGCCTGTCGAGTTCAGCACGGTTCGGTTTGCTTAGATCCGCTCGATTCAGTTTCTGCCAGCGAATGTAGTGGTGGTGGTGGTAGTGGGTCAGGTGCAAAGTGGTGCAGTGGGTGGTGCCTTCACGTTGGTGTGATTCAGCGGGGCACTGTGTTCTGTTTGCACAAACAGCTCCCGTTTCGCTTTTATTTTCCTATTTGATGATTAACACATTTAAAGTAGCCGATGTCGTTGGGTAAGCTGGTGCACAGAAAGAAATTGGGAATGATATGTTGATTGGTATTCCTTGTTTTGACTGATTTGCAAAACAAAGTAAACAATATTTTTGAAATTAAAAAAATATATATTTAATATCTTAAAATTTTAAATTTATTTAATTAATTTGAATTTCTTAAGTATTAAGTATAATCTAAGTATATATCTTAAAATTACATTATAAATGCGGTTGACTAAATTGTACAATAATTTCACTGTTAAACTTATTTAGACTTTGTAGTAGCAAACTGACGTTTCTCTGCTGGTGTGCAAAAAAATTGAGAATGCATCAAAATTTTAAACTTGAGATGTAGTAATAAGTATTAGTATTTCTGATTGATTTTCATATTAACAATAAGCTTATAAAAATATTTTTGAATATCAAGTAATAATGTTTTGTTTAAAATCTAATTTTTTTTAAATTTTAACATTTGTATTTAAAGAAACGGGTAACTAAATTGAATAACTACTTCGCCGTTTTTTTGTTAAATGGTTTAAAAAGTCTTTGATTTTTTAAAAATAAATTTGTTAAGAGTTATGTGCCTTTGAGTTAGTTTTTGCTATTAAAGTTTCTTTGCATACACCTTTTTGACCAAAAAAGTATTCTTTTCCGTGTGCCAAATGAGATTGGCGGTTGCGGGGGAAATGGATAATGATGTGGCTCCTTGGCCAAACGATGCGACTCGTTAATTTAGTGGCCGCCAACGACGATGAAGATTCCGCGGCCAACGTAAACATTTGAATAGAGCCAGCGAATTGCTCCATCTCTCTTCCTTATCCGTCGCCCCCGCACTTTCACTCCCACTCCCACTTTCCAGATGGGATTAGGGGGCGTGGTCGCCCTCCCGGCGAGTGGAGTTCGGGCCGCTTTGTTTGCCTAGTCGTCGTCGCAGGTGGTGTTGATGATGATTATGGCCATAGCTCCTCGGGATTCTGTTTGCTCGGAAAAGTTGGTAAATGAAATTTTTATCGCACTGCAATTGCTTTGGCTCTCTTTGGCCATAAATTTGGCCGAGCACTACATAAAGTTATTTTGGGGATTATCTGGGAAGTGTGCGCAAAGTGCGAGGTTTACCACTTCAAGTGGAGGGGCTAAGGAAAACATAATAATTTGTCTGAAATCTTTTTCAAGTGCAAATAAATGGGTGTAGATTTTTAAATACAGTTGAGATACAGATTTACAGAATGAGTATTATTGGTTGATTCTTTCAATTATTTAAATTTATCTTTTCACCCAGATTTTTTGTCATCATACTCAATTGCCCATTGAATGCAAATGATTGAGTTATTTTCAGTCCCCAATTGGATGCGGGCCATATAATTGCGAATTTTCCGAAGAGCTTATTAACTGCTCATTAAGTAAATGATAAATGCTCGTGTTAAATCGGCCAGACACTTATTTCGCCAACGGCAGCAAATATAGATTTTTGGCATTTGGCCTAGAACTGATATTATACGGCTCCCCGTCATGCACGTTGTAAAATAGATCAAAAGCACAATTTTGTATTTCCGCTGGAAGAATCAAGAAATAATTAAAGCACATTATTATTCTATATGCTCTAGCGGTCCATTTGAAAAGTTATGTGGGTCGGGCACGTGCCCAAGCCTTATATAAGTTTCACTTTTCGTTGAACATTTTTTTTTCGACTCAGTCTACGAGGTGGATTCGATTACGCACCGCACTGATTAGTTTTGCTTTGTCGGACGGCCAATTGTCAAGTAAGAAAAATAGCGCAAATATTTTAGTCATTGACGTAGCAGTGGTCCAAACAAGACCGAAAAAAATAGAGGAAAATGAACCTAAAGCCCGTCGAAAACTGTCGAATGCCGCAGACTCTTGCAGGAATCGAAACACCTCGTCGCGCAATGAGGGAAATTTCAATTGTGCACGCCCAGCGAGGAATGTCTACCCAATTTCCCAGCACCACCAGAACCACCGCCACCACCCGCACCACCATCGCCACTCGATGAGGTTCTCTTGTCCATCTACATCATTCCACATGACAGTCGGAGATTGCGTGAAAATCTCAGAGATTTGTTGACATTTCTGCTTACATTTAATTCAATTGCCGTTTGTGCGGCTGGCCTAGGAGACCGCTAAACAAAAATATAAATTAATCTTGTCCTCATGCATGTACGATTTACTTTGTGTTTCTACGCAATTGAAATTAGTTTTACTAAATTAAATTTAATTAAACGGCCAGCCCCTTAGGGTTGGCCGCATTTTCAGATCATTTCCTGAATTGTTTTTTGGTAGCAGCATCAATTTCTGCCGCAATACAAATTTATTTTCCCCGCCGTTTTACGCCCAACCCGTTACCTTGCATGTATTTTTATGCGCATTTAAAAGCATTTTCCATAAATAAAAAAATTATGAAAAGAGCAACCGAAACTGTGTATAGACGAAACGAGAACCCCAAAACAGACGAATTAGTGAAGATTTTCACATGAAAAGCGGCGCGTAAATTGCGCACAGGCCACAAGAAGCTGGCTGAAGTCAAAAAGGGGGGAAATGAAAATGAAAATTGTTTTATGTTTGAAGCGCCCGAAAGACTTTTCCACATAAATTACATGCACACACGGCCGAAGAGGCTGCGGCATCGGCATCGGCGGCAGCAGACTGTTGTCATAAGTGATCAACGCGGTCAGACCTCAGGCCCAAGTCAGTCGGCCCATCCACCCATCATCCATCCATCTATCCATCCATCCATCCACCCATCCATTGGTCCATCTGTCCCTCTGAGTATCTTCTCGTGTGAGTATCTCTAGTTTGTTGCTATATCCACTGGCACGTCAAGTGAACTGACATTAAAATGACGAAAACGCAAATCAACAGCAAACAAAAACAGCGGCAGCAAGAACTTTCCGCCTTTGGCAGAGTTTTGTTGAAAAGATGGATGGATTTATGGCTCATTTTGTTGTATTTCCTTCCTTTTTTCTTATTTGCGCAGGGTGGGTGTCTGGCCCGTCAATAGTTTGTCTTCGGGAAAATGCCCAAGATGTTTGCTGGGGCTAGGGTTTTGCAATTAAGTCAATTTTTGGACAAGCAAAGTAATTTAAAGGGGGAAATTAGATAAGAAATCAATCGAACAAAGATGTGTATGGTTTTCATTCCCTGAAAAATAAAATATCACGTACAAATACAGGTTAGCATTTTATTTGTATGAATGTTTTACATGCTGTATACTGTGCGAGTCGGCAGAGAACCGGCAGAAAAAAATTTATAAACATATGCCTACTAGATTGGCCTGTTTTGACCAACCGTCTAATAAGATGAAATATAAATAAAAACAAAATACATGATGATTATGTGATAATAGAAATTTTTAATTTGCTGGAAATAATTTTTTTTAACCATTTAATAAGATGAAATATAAATAAAAACAAAATACATAATGATTATATGATAATAGAATTTGTTAAATTGCTAATTATTTTTTTAACACAGAGGGTTAAAAATATTTAAGAAAATATATTCGACTGCTATAGAAAAAACAGAAGGCTGAGGCCTGATTAATAAAACCCTATTAAGATCATTAAATTTCATAGCAAAAGACCAGACAATTCCTCATTGGCCTTAATCTCTTTATGTGGCCTAGTGCCCACAGGTTCTAATTGAAAATCATTAGAAAGCGAAGCACATGCAATTTACTTTTCTCAAATTGTTCGCTGTACATGTCAGCTAAAAATGGGTGAAGATATAGAGGGGAAAGGAAAACAACGAGCACCAGCACGGAAAAATCAAACGCCGAACTAATGACAATTTTCAATGCTCCACGTGCTGTAGCCCTGCCCCCAGCCAGAAAACGCCACCACCCGCTGTGACTAATGAGCGTTTCTAACCGAGATAAGAGATCTGGCCAAATGGCCAATGCCTGAATATATAGAGAATTGAGAGCTGAACAGAAAAAAAAAACCGAACTGAACTGAACGAAACGAAACGGTATAGAGCAATTGCCGTTGTGTTACCAAGAGATTTCGAAACAAATCAGATACAGATACGAAACATAGAAATGTGTTTACCGAGTACTTATGTCATTCATGAGAATGTATCTCTGACGTTTGCGGCCGCAGAATTTCGATGTGGTGATGATGATGATGATGACGCCGATGAGCAATGCCAATAGCATGCGATCGGGGGTGTGCGGATGGGGCCGATACCATATGTATATTATATAGTTTAAAAGGTTTGTCTTTGCCAAAATGATTGATTGCCGCCCAAGTAGTGGAGGCCGTTCAGAAATGTATATCGCGCAGAGATACAAGATACAAATGCAGTGTGCGACCAGACTGTTTATAACTTACACATTGTTTCACTATTTTCGATGGCATTTTTGTAAATCCATTTCGCCTGCTCTGTACATTTCCTACTCTTGATCATTTTTGATGTTGGACCACTTGACTTGGACTTTTGATGTTTTTACTTTTGGCCTGGCCCAAAACAAACCGCGGGATCTCGGCACTCGCTCTTGTCGCTCACTGATCTGCAGCATTTAATTTCATTGTGGTTGTTGTGGCTGCTGTTTTAATTAAATTTCGCAACGCGAACGTTGAAGAAAACATTTTGTAAATTGCATTTTGTGTGCAATTTTCGTTCGACATTTGCGGGCCTTCGTTTGCCGTTCGCTACCAAAAAAAATAAAGTCGAAAGAGGGATTTTCGGGGGGATTGGAGAAATGCCGGGAGTGCGCCCGTCTGCTGGCAGAACACAGTGCATCTAATTGCGAGTAACAAATGCCGCCTCATGTTGCTGTCGCCAGACATTTCCCTCTGCTTTCTTTTGCTTATTTTTTTATTTTGGCTAGAAGGCAGGAATTGCGATGCGAAGACGATGATGATGAAGCTGCCGCCGCAGTCTCCCAGAAATGAAGGACACCAGCATATGGATGCCGGCTAGAGAGATGAGATGGACAGTTCTGGGGGGAAGTTCTTGATTAGCTACCTGGGACATTGGACAGCAGCAAATGAGCTGAGCAAATGCCGCAAATGGATCATCTTGTCTAATTCCAAATGGGAGACTGGCATGAAGATTTCTTTGTCAATTATCTTATACCTCCGAGGTCGCAGAAATGCAAAGTCTGTCAAGCCAGTTGTTAGAGATAACCATAACAAAATGACATTTATGGCATAGCGAAGTGTTATGGCTTTGGTTTCAGATGAAGATACAGCTTTTTGTAATGGTTAGTAGCATGAAGTTTAGGTGTTCCGTCTGTCATTCCCAAATTCAAGCAAATCAAGCAGCTTGTTAAAGGTTATATATCATTCCTTCATAACATAGCTTAAGCCCAATTAGGATTTCCAAGTGTAAACCCAACTCAGCTGTTGAATCTCGAGGGTTTCAGACTTCTCGTGTGAAGATTGCTTGATCAATTTGAAATATTTGCTCCGTACAAACTTTGGTTTGCATATTGCATTTTGAGCAATCCTTGCGAGGACAGTTTTGGCAAATGCCAATGCATACTTCAATTGTCTGACTCCCAGACTGTCATTCTCCTTCTGACTGTCTGTCTGCCTGAATCTGGCTATATTTCTTGCTATTTTTACTACCTCGATTCTTTATCTGTGATTCTGAAACTTGCAGTTCATTGCGATTGCGACTCAACCCAGCGGCAATTTCTTCATCTTCATCTTCATGACGGCGACACATCGTTTTCTTTCTCTCTCCCTCTCTGATTTTTGTATTTTGTATATATTTTTTGTGTTTTATTTTACGTTTTTGGGTTTTGCGTGGATTTCTTGGCAAACGCATTTATATTGTGCACTTGTATCTGTACCTATGTATCTGTATCTGGTGGATATGTCGCTGGCTGAGGCTGCACTTTATAGCGGCAGCGACCGCTTGATCGACCGAGTGCAAATTTCTCGAAGCAAAATTTATTTGTGATTTGCAATTCGCAATTTGCATGGACAGACCGACCGACAGACAGACCGGCGTAGTGATGTTGTTGTGGTGAAATTTTGTGGGTAATTCATCTTCATTTCGTTGCGGTTCGAGCTGAAATGCGTTGCGGTATGCAGCCGCGACACTGCCACACCGCTGCAGGCTATTTTCAATCCGTCCGCCGCTGTGCTAAAAATGTTTCAAATGTTTTTAACCAAAAATAAAGCGAATTTTAAACAAATCGGAAAGATAAAAATCAACCAACAGACCAATGCAAATTATACAGTTCTTGTTCTATGGACTCTATGCACTTAGGATCCATCCCCGCACAAACAAAACCATTCATCTATCTATGTAGCCATCCATCCATCCGTCAATCAATCATTTTAGTAAGGGGTTTTGTTGTTTTTATGAAATTTAATCAACAGTTTCCAATGCGGAGGGAATTTTCTACTCTTAGGGGGTAGGAAACTTAAAAAAAAAAAAAGAATCAAGAAAAAGAGTTGGGTAGATGGTAGAGGTGAAAGGAAAAGAAAAATGTTGATGGTGTATTATTATTAAAGGCAAATTTGACAGAAAACAAATGTTTCCTTCTGCTGGCAAGCCGCTTAGCTCTTTGTTATTTTTTCTTTTCCTCGGATTTTCACACAAATCGCTTTGTATGCGTCAAAGTTGTTGAAATTTGAATTAACCCTTAGCTGAGACAAGGACGTTGTGGCAGGAAGCTGTCTGTTGGTATTCGGTATTGTATTTCACTGGATAATCCCATTCGAACAACGAAGTTGGCAAATGGTCATTCGATGCTCCGGGGTAGTCGTTAAAAATGATTTGAATTTATGTATTTATTTAAATTGGTTATTGAAAGAAAGCCCCAGGTATTGAGGTATTTTCAAATGAAAACGGCTTTATTATCTGTCTAAAACGCTTTTTAAACGTATATTTTCTTTTCATTATTCTACTCAATTGCAAATATAAAGCTAAGGTCAGCAGTTACCTGGGAGTTCAGCGTTTGACTTAATGTTTACACATTTGTATTTAAAATACGTATACAGAACTTGCACAGGCATCTAAAAATACGTCACAAAGGCGAGCCATTAACCTAATTGCAAA
Organism: Drosophila subpulchrella; assembly: GCF_014743375.2. Taxonomy (NCBI): domain Eukaryota; kingdom Metazoa; phylum Arthropoda; class Insecta; order Diptera; family Drosophilidae; genus Drosophila; species Drosophila subpulchrella. The sequence continues at coordinate 15,160,047 of NC_050611.1, forward strand.
AGTCAGGCAATGGAAACAAAAGCCTCAGGTAGCAACAGGCCGCAGCAAAATATATAAAAATAGGGTTAAGTGCGAGAACTAAGTGGAATCCATCCACTCCTTTAATTTCTATCAAAATGCATCAGCGAATGTTTAAAGTACGCCAAGTCAGCAAATGAAATAATTGCAGAGGCTTAATCGCAACTACGGTAAAAGTTAATTAACTTTAATAGTAATTAGTAGCTGGTGGATTGCCAGCAACGACACTAACATGTTCAAGTTGTGTAAGCGAAGGAAATGCCAGTAAGACTGGAAAAACAAGCGAGCACAAACTGTTGGAAAAGTTAAGAAAATGTCAAGGTGTTGTTGCTTCATGGTAGATGGAAAACCCATGTAATGATTAGAAATTATCCAAGTTTTACCACCTCCTAAGTACCGAGTTAATTAGTGCAGGCATCAACGGTACTTTTGGTGTCAAGACCAAGTGGCCCAAAACACCTGCCCGCTTGCGGAAAATATTCGAAATATTTATATTCACCGCAGTTGTCGTCGCTGATTGACATTCGAACGTGACATGAACATGGTTCACCTAAATTCCGTAATTTATTTCGAACAAATCAGCTAACCGAAAACAAAGCGGAAATTATGTTAGCAATGCCTGCAGTCAACCCAAAATTCTGGTTTGCTCCTAACCCTGCCACTGCTGCCTTTTCCACAATTTTGAACATTGAGCATTCAACATATCCCGATGACAGCGTCAATTAACGTGAAAAAATTGTGCAAATATTGCGTTGACTTAAATTTTTGCACTCAGCCATAGAAAATGTGTTTTTGCATTGGCTTAAATTATGCCATTAGTGCAGAAAATCAATTCGTTTGGTTTTACGTAAGCGATCGGGCCATGAAGTCGCTTAGTGAGAAGAAAAATGTTCAGGTGCTACATTTTAAAGATATTTAATTTACTGACTAACTTAAACTTCTTAACTAAACTGTAATACGTTAGAGATTTCTAGCTAATAGATCGGAAAACGATCCGGGTAATAACGTATAATTATTTCCACCACTACAGGAGTTTTAATAAACCTTAAAATATGTCTTCTGTGATATATTGATTAATTCCTTTGATTGTGATTGGTTACCAAGTACCAGTAATTATTTCCATTATGACAGAACTTTTTTATTTAACTTACTTAGTTGCTAAACTAGTTTATATATCATTGGCTATACAATTAAAAGTAACTGGTTTTCTTATAATGCAAAAATAAATAAATAAATTTTGTATAACAAGGGATAAAACAGCCAAACCAGTGTCTGTATTGAATGTGATTTAATATTTTATGGTCTTAAAGCATTTCTCATCCGAAATGAACTGGTTAAAAGTAATATCCTTACCAATCTGAATTTACGACAAAGAACCGCATCATAAACTAAAATAACACTGAACACTCGCTCAGACCACGAAAAAGCCAGGCTTATTTACTATATATTGATAAATCTGTTGTTATACTCTTCGTCACCACAAAGCCCGATACTTATCCGTATATGTGTGTTTGTGTACATATTTTTACAGTCCACACAACAACAGAACCAGCAGCAAGCACTTATGAACAAGTCAAATGACGACCTACGGAGAAAGCGTCCCGAGACTACACGGCCAAATCACATTCTACTCTTCACCATCATAAATCCCTTCTATCCCATCACAGTTGTAAGTACACACAGCAATATATATCTATATTTTACTCTTTCTCTCTCTGCAGCCTCTCCTCTCCATACATACATTATATTATACGACGATATTATTCTTATATCCTCTAGCTACTTAGTATTGCAAAAGGGAGATCTCTCTTCTGTGTCCTACCATTTTTATTTTTTTTTTTGGCAAGAAATCGTAGAAAATAAAATAAAATCCATTGCAATTTGTTTGGAAGCTGTTGGAAAACTTGTCACACACTCGAGCGGAGTTTTCAGGCATGTGTGCTGGGGATAAGAAAACAGTTATTTGCCACACTGTCGCCTCTGGACCCGAATGTTGTTGTAGCTTAGGCTGCAGACGAGTGTTGATTGCATCTGGCTTTGTGGTATGCCCGGTCTTATAACAGCATTTGATACATTTTAGCTACAAAATGGCCAGAAAGTGAGTGTCCTTAACCGGGGCGGCAGGCAACAACAAGTGTGGATAGCAGATGGGCCGGGATTTGGATGAGTGTTTAGTCCAAGTGCATTGTTAGGCGAGCAACAACCTGCAACGTCAACAGCAACAATTATAAGAGGAGAGAAAAACAACACAATGCTATGACAAAAATTAAAAAAAAAGCATAAAGTACTCAAGTGTACTGGGGCTGAATAACGTGCGAAGCACCCTTACATCCGCAAAACAAACGCATGGACTAGATACAATGTCTTAAACGGGGACTCGAGATTTTCTTACTCTACTTAAGTTAGGAAGGTTAAACGTGAATTTTTTTAATTTTTAGGAAAGTTATTTTGAAAAGAAATACGATTTTTATCCAAGTTGGTTATAATAATCTTAATAAAAACCAAAATAAAACAAATTTTTATTTTTTAACGACCGATACAAGTAGTTTGACATTGAATAGACTTAAATGTCAAATTAGTTGTATCATCATTAGAACATTTATCCTTATTTTATCATGGACTAACCTTACAGATAGTGAAGGGTTTATTTTTAGGGCAGCGATCAGAGTGCAGCGAATACTATTTGACATACAATTGTGAAACGAAAAATGCAGATTGGGAATAATTTGTAAGGGCAAACTTTTTATAATAATTTATAAGAGTTAATATAAAAGGCTACAATGGCACTAAGATGTAAAAAAATGGCAAATTTTTTACTTAAAGTTAAACGTTTTTACTGAGTGAAAACAAGTTGTAGAAAGCAAAGTGACTCCATTTGAAAGTGGATCAAGAGGCTTTTTGCTTAGGTCCGTTTCCCAACCCCATGTCGTCCTATATCCTGGCTATATAGGGTAGTCATTTCTGCATCCACACGAAAACTAGACACGCACACTGCTACGGGTTATTGTCTTCTTAGCAAAGGCAAAAACATTTGGCGGTGCAGCAGAACAACAAAGGCAAGGAAAACAAAAAATGCGGAAATGTTCTCCCTGTCTCTCTCTCACTCTGGCCCGATGTACTCCTTTCTCCCTCGCTCCTGCAGTGTGGGAAAAGTGTGTGTGTTGTGCCCAGGCAATTGTATTTTCCAACACTTGAGCCAAGTGCGAGCGAAGTGGAACATAAAATCCTGTGAAGTGGAAAACATGCAGTATAAAAACTACAAAACTGGAAATTATTTGGGGCCAGTATTTGCATCGTGTGTGTGTGCGTGGATAAAGCCAGAAAGCCCAGACATGTTAATTCGCATCCGACAAAATGGCTGCCTGGTGCAGCAGGATTTTCCGTTCGTCCGTCCATCCGACTGAATGACTTTTCCCCAGGTCCCATTGTCGTAAAGTCCGACTGACTGGATTTATACGTTCGCATTCGCAGCCAGCCTCTCGCAGCTTTTTCCAACGGAAATAAATCTTTCTGTTGACTTAAGTCATCGCCATGGAGAGTGGAGCCTGTTTGTTCTGGAATTAAGCAATTCTCTTTACAATTCTCCGTTCTTCTTGCGCGTTATGCGACGCAAATTAAAAGCTTCTGGCAGTTCAGAATATATCTGTTACATCCGGCGCCTTATTGAGCCGCATTCCGTTGTTAATAAAGCTGCAAATCGGATTAAATGCATTTCCTGTGTCATAAGAAGTATGATTTAAGGATATCGTCAGGGCAGGGTTAATTGATCTATTTAATAAATTGGTCAGAAGCTCATGATAAAGATGAATATGAAATATTATTATCTTCCGGTTATGCATATTGGTGCACTTTAATCTCCTTAAAATTATTAAGCACTCTTCTGAACTATTCAAAATTCAATTTATATGTGCCTCTGCCAAATGCATTTCCCCCCTGCACACTCAGAAGAGGCATGGCCAAAAAGAAAACTGTTTCCGGAAAGTTTTCGGGGAAAACTTGGGCTGGGCACGTTCGTCGGCGAGGAACGCTCCATCACACGCTCCAACTAGCTTTGGCTTAACTAATCGCAAACTAAACGACCTCTAATAGCATCCGGAACTTCTGTCAACAATGCAGACTCCCTCTGCCCCTCCCATTTTTCGTGCCCGCCCTCCTGAATTTCCACACATGCCGAAACGAAACGAAACGAAGAGCCAAGTGAGCTACGAGTCAAAACTTTTCCAGAGCTATGCCGCCCGGCTCATTTCCGCAGCAAAGAGACGTAGAAGTTGGGGAGGGGATTTTTGCCGCTTATCCGCATGGAACAAAAAGCTTTCGGTATAAGATTAAAAACTTTTTAATAAGAAGACACTAAAAGCATCAAAGGAAATTTGCTTCTGCATACACACATATGTGTGTGTGTGCGCAGTCAAAGTGGCCAACAAAAAAAAAAAGGAAGAGTTGGAGCCAAAAAACCAGATGATAGATGGATGATAAAGTTGTGCAGGCCCCCAAAACACTCTGCAACAAAAGGCCACAAGATGTTAAAGTTGAAGAGTTGCTAACGAAAAAAAAATATATGTAGGAAAAAAATGCAATAAAAGTTGCAACGACGACGGGTATTAGCTGACACCATCGCAGGGCCAACAATGTTCAATAATGTATTAGCATGGGGGCCAGAAGGCGTTGCGGCCACAATGCAAATGCAACCGACCCCCAGGAGTGGAGGCATATGTAAAACCCTCTTTTGAAGCGGCTTATCAGAACGCTGTTCGACTTTGTTGGTAAAGAAAAAAAAAAGTAGGAAAATGTAAAAAAGATGGAAAAAATAAGGCAAAATGCAGCAGCAGTCAGCCATAAGCTAAAGCCCAGGAATGTGTAACGGCAGCTGCAGCCCTTGCAATATGTGACACATGCAGGAGCCGGGCTGAACTGAACTGAACAGGCGGAGCACCAGCATCCAGTAGACCATAATGCGTAGCCTGGCAAATGCCAACGAGTTGGGCGGGCACAAATGGCTGTTCAGGGGGTTGTTCTCTGCAGCGAAGGACATGTGGTGACGGCAAAAGCCGAAGCTGTAGCCCAAGCCCAAGCCCAAGCCAAAGCCAAAGCCATAGACCTAAACCAAACCAAACCAAACCAAACCCAACCAAACCGAGCCCAGGAAAGCCCAGCACTACGCCTCCTTTCGGGGCTCACAAGCAGGGGACGAGATGGATAAGGATGAAAAAAAAAGGGGGGAAAAGGCAGGAAAAGTGAGGAAAAAGGGGCTGTGAGGAGGCGTGGCTCGGGGCCACTGAGGTTTTCAATAATGCACGTTGTACGGCTCCCATGCCGCGTATTGTATTGCATTTTGTTTATGCATGCGCCCATCAAAGATGGCAAAGATGCTCGGCAAATGGAACTACAGTGAAAAAGAGGAGAGGAGCGCTCACTGAGGATAAAACTATGTTACAATCCATCTTCTTTTTAAAACATATGAAAAAGGAGAAAAATCACCAGAGGTTTGAAATCACTTTAAAAGAAGCCTAAAAGTAGGCAGTGAAAAATGCATACTAAATTTTAAAAGAAAACCTTTAAACTCCGTTAGACACCTTTCTAAGCGTTTTAAATCCTAATCCTAACCAACTCTTTACTTAACTAGTTTAGTTGTTCCTTTATACTTTCATATATTTTTCTTAGTGCTTGAAGGAATATAGATATGGCTCTTTTTTCTGCTTTACCATGGAAGTTTGACAAATCGATGAGGATGTTCACCGCACTTCATAACCATTCCTCAACACCCACTTTCAGCATCCACTGCCATATTTTATGTGCTTCTTTTATGTTCGCCGCTGTATGCGACAGAAAATCTCGCATAAAGTTGCCTTTATGGAAATATGCAAAACAATAGGTTACGATGTGTGTGAGGCCTATTGAACTTTGATTGGTTCCCCTTACTATAAAAACAACCTGGTTCTTTGAGTACAACGTAGTCAGATTTCATTTTTAATTTAAACGACACCAAGATGGCAGTATACAAGTTGCAAAAGACAATTCACTGAGCCGACACACAAACAGATTGCCGAGATAACCAGAGGAAAAACCCCATCTAAGGACTACTTGCTTCCGTGAAATCCTGGCTGAGTATGCGGTAGAGTAGATCCGGAAAGCACTTGATATCGTTCTTGGTCAGATGGCCGTTTTCGTACATTTTCGAGAAGATCTGAGGGGGATAAAAGATCGTATTTTATAGTTCTGTTTAACATACATTTTAGTAATCGCTTCTGAGACTCTAAAACTGGATTACATTTGCATATCCTTTCTTAAGCTTACCAGTTCCCTGAGCCGTGTGTTATTCAATTGATCGGTCCTCTCCTTTCGCCAGCTGAGCTGTTCGTCGGCTTCCATTTTGCTGATGGTGCCTGCTGTCCAGTGTATGGATTGTTGAGTTTTGGATGCAAGTTCTTCCCTGGATTTCTTCACCAGACTGTGGTTGCTTTCCCGAAGTATTCCCTTTTTGCCTTTGGACCTCATCTTGTTTTTTAAGCTGCCCTTGCTCTTAACGCTGCCTTTGCTCTTTGTGCCCGGTGACTCACTTTGACCCATCACCCTGCCGCCCTCGAGTCGTTGTTTTTTGGCATGCTGCTCCAGGAATTTGGCATCCCTTTGGGCCTCCATTTCGAGCATCCGCTGATGACGAGCCCGCTGGCTAAGATTGTGTAGCTGCTTACGGCGATGTGCTTTGGTAATGCTGCTACTGCGTTTAGGAGAAAACTTGTGTCGCTTTTCCCGCCGGACACTCTGCCAGATGCCCAAACGCTCCTTGGCGCAGGTGGGCGCCAGTAGCTGCTCCTTCTGGCGCTGAATTTCGCGGGCGATCACGGCTCGATGCTTCTTGGCCTGGGCCTCCGCCTCCTCGCGACGCCGCTTCGACTGCAGGATCACAGGATTCACCTGTAGCTGATCACCTGGCCAACGGACATTTTTGCTCATGCGATGCTGCGCCTGCGCCAAAAGCTGCTGCTGCAGAAACTGATCCTGCAGGCGCTCCCGCTGGTGTTTCTGCATCGCCTGAAGGATACAAAAACGGATTAAAGTAAAACAAAAATCTTCACAAAAACGTCAGTTGTAGCAAAAATGCAAATATTTTTTTTTTCGCTTGTGTGTAATTTGTACACAGTACACTGTAAGTGTTGCGGCAGAGATCGAGTAGAGCTATGCCTATGCCGGTTAAATGGGAACCTGTCGTCCGCTAGTTTATACCAATTTTTAAACATGGTCTACTTAAATGTTTCCTTTTGCTATGTCTGTGTTGCAAAGTTCACAAAATGGTTAGCTCAATAATAAAGGTTGTTTCCAACGAAATATTTAAATGAACATCCCACCTCTTCATTAACTATTATATATAAAACCCACCTGGTGGTTTAGTTCCTCGCGTCGCCTGCTAGCGACTGTATCTGCGAACATGGGCTGCTTGTTCTGCTCGTAGAACTTGCAGTAGTAGTTGACTTTCTCGGAATCTCGTGGGGGCATTATGCGTCGGTAGTTGCCCAGGTGACTCTCCTCCCAGGCAATCTGCTGGGTGAGTGCCCCAATGGAGCAGGCCTGTCGCACATCGTTGCCGCCGACTTCTCGGGTTGGTGACGAATAGCCGGGCATTTGGGCAGCAGCCTTCTTGTTGTAGATATTCCTCAGCAATCTGGCCCTATGTTCTGTTCGATCATCCCGTATAATCTGCTCTTTGTCCACCAAAGCCGTGCTGAGCATGTTGAGAGTGTCCCGAATCAGGGGACGCTTCACTTCCATGTCCACCGCCTCATCTGCACTCAAACTAGGCGTGTGATTGACCTCCAGGATATAGGGCTTCAGTTTCCAGTCCACCAGGATGTCGAAACCGAGAAGCTGGAAACTGGCCTGAATCTTATCGTGCTTTGGGAAGCACACATTATAGTTGTGCTTCAAAGTGGGCCAAGCACTGATCAACGTCTTGATGATCGCATCATCCACACTTGCCCAGAACTCCGCCACATCGTAGTTATGATCCACTAGCCACTTATTGAAGGCACTGAGTTTCCGCTTGGAACCCGCTTCCGGTCCATTGCCCACCATGTACTGGGAGTTCCGGCGATTCAGGCAGTAGTTGGTCAGGTGCATGAACACATTGTGGCTATTTCCCATCGTTGGCGGCACGTACTTTTGGGTTGCAAAGCGGGCCAGGCCCTCATTGTACACGAAAATACGCAATGGATCCACCGAAGTGACAAGGGTATAGACCCGCAGATCAAACTTGTAGCCATCAATCAATAGGGGCTTTGGGGGAAATAGGGGAATAAATTAAATTATAACAAATATTGGGACTTACCCGCTCTATGTAGGTCTGGCAGATGAGCTTTTCACGCTTGCCCACAGTGCGTAGATCAGTGGTTATCCAAATGCCACGTCCTTGACCCGCCGAATAGGGTTTGAGGATAAAGGTCCTCTTGTGTTTGCCAGCATAGATGGCCACATCGTAGGCACTGTCAGAAAATAGAGGCACCAATTATAAGACAAATCATATTAAAATCCCTTCAACCCACTCTGTTGGCATGAGCCAGGTCTTGGGAAAAATGCGATAGTCGCCGGGGAACATCTTGAGCATCCGATTCAGGTTCCTCGACAGCAGATCCTTGCGACATATTTCCACCATGCCTGGGAAATGGTTGATCTGCTGAAACCGCTTCATATTACGCAACAGATCGTGATGGGGCGTCGAGTCCGACCACTGGATGTTCCACAACCTGTGCTCGGGCACATGCTGAAAGCCCATGTTCCTGGTCACCTTGCCCACCAATTGGAATCGGGTGTGCTCCACGCAGACGCTCAGCCTCAAACCACGGATACTGGGCACTAAGTCGGTGCCGTCCACATGGAATTGCATTGGCGGCTCCTTGATAACGTCATAGCAAATGGCATCCAGTTGGGAGGCGGTATACACTGGCTTATCCCTGGGCTGTTGGGTGCTATCCTGGGTGACCACCATGATGTGGTCCTCGTTTCCGGCGCCGCCGCCGCCGCCGCCATTACGTCGTCGCCAGGTGGGCTGATTATTTTCCCGAATCGGTCTACGTTTTCCTCGCGGCTTATTCGAAAGTACATAAACGCTTTCGCGATTATAGACTCCGGCCGGCTTTTGGCCATTATTATCGCCCTTATCCTGGGGCAGGGATTTCTGGGCATCGAAGAAGCGCGTGTACGGATTAAGCTGGTGCTTCGCAGCCTTTGGAGGTTTCTTGGAAGGCATCGAAAGATAGAAACGGAAAAGATGGTTTTGATGGTGGTTCCCGGAACTTTCTGCAGTGCTCTACTCTTCAATTTGTCATCTAAAAATCCAAATACGAGAGGGTACATTGAATTTTGACAGTAAACTAATTGTAGTGTGTGACGAATAAGGGTGTAAGGTTGCTGATTTCGCAACCTTAGTACGCCATCCACCACCCACCAAGGTCAAGTGCTCGGTGGTTGACACTTGAGCTGCGAGCCACTCGATTACCAAAGTCAGTGCCGCGAGTAAAACCTGTGCCATGCGGTTAGCCAAAACACCTTGCGACAATCGAAACGAATCAGTGCGCACACCTGGCCGACGGATTAATTTCCATGTGAGAGCCTCTTGGGGTGGAGCTCATTAACCGCAGTTTAATCAGGCTTTAGGCTCATGTGGTTATTAGTTCGAGCAGTCAATGTCACTGGGAAAAGTACGGAAAATGGGTATGAAACAAAGGAGAGAAATCATCAACAATAGCACTTACATAGCCACAGATGTAAATGTCGGCCTGTCATACGCTTGGTTAACTTGGGGGCAGAGGGCTAACTGGCAGAAAGCCAAGGGGGCGTGCCGTGATGGGTCACCTACGGTGTGGTAACCCCAACCCACAAACTGCAATCTGTACAATTACTGCAGAGAGAAAAAATGTAAACAAACATTGTTGAAACTTCAGGGCAGGTGTAGATTTTTTTTAAGAAACACTTAAGTAACTATAGATATCATTTCAAAGTTTTTATATATATGGCTAAACAATATTTTAAAATTATATAGTATACCTATAGATGAGTTCTGAGGTTTTATATTAGAAACCTTCAGAATTATGATTAATAAATGATTTTTATAAGGGTACTTATCATATCTTAAGTATTGTTATATTAAAAAAAACACTTAGGCAAACTACGGCCTGCATTAATGTTTCGAAATTAGAGTTTAGGTTTCAAAATAAAATAATTGTTCGAACAATATCAACTAAAACCCCTTTTTAGAGTTCGGTTAGCAATTGCTCCACCCTTCAATTTAATCGGAGTGTTTTGGTTCAGTTTTATTTTTCTTTTGTTTACAAATTAAGTGACACAAACAATTGTCGGGGCTTGTGCCTCATTTTGCACATGTGTTGTTTGAGTTTCGGCAACGAACCATATAAATTGTCGAGTTTATTTGGTTGAGTAACGCTTTTGGGCCGGGTTTCCATCTATCTGCCTGCCTTTCGCTCACGGGCTCTTTTTTCCTCTAATTGGCTGTCCAAGTTAGTTTGCTGGTGCTTTATTTGTTTCTGTTGCGCAGCTAATTATGCGCCCGCTTTGTCGCTAGAGATTGTAAACAGAAAAACAAGTGGGAACTGGAAAGTGTTGGCAACTTTTCTGCATTTCAAATATTAATGATAGTGCACGAACCGCCAACAACCGAGAAGGAATGATAACGATGGGGGGCACTTTTTGTTGACAGAACAGGAGCGTTGATAAGCTCGAGAGAAATGGGCGGAAAATGGCGATTAATGTTGTTTTCACTTACGGAAAGCGAAAGAGTATAAATAAAACGGGGTTTTTCATAGAAACCTTTTTAAATTTATTGTTGCAAAAATTGCATCCTCCTTAATTGCCTGCACACGAATAATCGTAATAAATTATTGGCCAACAATAAATCTCACTTTTGCTTTTTTTCTGCATAAATAAAATTTATATTATAAAAACATACCAAATATAATGAATTATTGCTCCTGATTGAATATTTCACACTTTTATATTTGACTGAGGAGCGTAACAAGCGTAAATGTTGTTTACTTTTTTCCTCATTTAATTATTAATTGACATCCTTTCGGGCAGCCTCGCCTCGATGTCCTCTGGTTTTTTAATCAAGTGCAGGAAGGACGCGCAGCCGCCACGTGAAATGAGTGTAAAATCAGAGGACGACAAACTGTATTAAAAATTTAAAGGTGTGTGCTCGCACACATTTCATTTGCAGCTGAAAGCGCGGCAAGAATTAAAAAAAAAAATGGCATAAAAAACAGGAGCCCAAGAGCATAATAATAAAAAATTAAACAAAAGGAAAATAACAAAAACCAAACAAGGAGTTGGGAGTACTGAAAATGGTTCATAAACTCGCCCCGCAGATGATGATGATGATGATGGAAACCGAGAGCCGGGGTATAAATTACAATGTGTGAGAATGTTCATATGGGGGCCGGGTATATGTGCACTAGTTTTCACAAATCCCTTTATTTTTATGGAGCCACACACAGTCGCATTTTGACTAAGCGCGCATTAAAAATTAATCTTTTAATTACCGCCTGGTTGGCTGGCGGAATCATCGCCATCTCCCCTACAACAATGAGTTGCGGGCTATTAATTTGGAGTTCAGCGAGTATATGTATACTTTTTTTCGCATCTCCATTGACAACCATGTTGAGTGACACTTTAATTTCCATCTTGACTAGGCAAAAAAGGTTTTCAGAAGTGCAGGGATTTTTGCGTTGAAGTAATAGCAACATCGTACACTGAAAAACGATTTTAAAATGCATATTGAATGGAAATTACACATTTAAATTAAATACAAATGCGTAATTTGAAATTTTCTTTGTATATCACCCATTGCTGTTTTTTTTAACTTGATATCTGGAAATATTAAATTTAACAATCATAGTTTATGAAAATATATTAAACATTGATTTAATGACAGCAAATATTTAAATTAAATATAAACAACATCAAATTAAATTTTTTCTGACTTGGTTTAAATATGTTCAAATTAAATCAAGGAGTTTAAAATGATTTGTATTAAAAGTTAAGTTTTTGTGTTTATTTCAAGAATGTAATACGAAACTTTAACTTCAATATCCAGATATTTACTCCGATTTTTCATAGTTTTTTCGGTGTAATTATCATCTTGGCTTACAATGTGAAAAGCCCTCTATTTCTCTTCACTTTTAATCTCCGTCATGCCTTAATTCCCCTTTGCAGTGTTCTTTGTGAAAATCTCGCGCAGCTTATGAAAAAGTTCTGCCGCTCTAAAACACTGTAGCATATTTTCCAGCTTAGCAACTTCTTCTATTGCCCAACTCTGAATTTTAATTGCTTTAATTGACCCGAGGAAATAAGTGCCACAACTTCCCGCATAAACCTAATGGCTGGAGGGACACTATGCCCTGGGCTCAAATATCTCTGCCATACACTTGAATTCAATTTACACTTTGTCGCATTAACATTTCTGGGGCTTTTAATGCCTAAACTTTGGCAGGGGACTAGCATTTCGTGTTAAAAGCTCTCGCAATGCAAAAGTTTTGAATGCCAGAATTAACGTTTATTGCCAGAACTAAATCCAGTTTAATGTTACCCAAAAAAAAGACATGAAAATACTACATATCTAAGCCATGATTTAGTAATTTAAATATGAGAGTCAAAGTAGCGTCCCAAATCACATTTATCATTTTCGCCCTGGGGCTGTTTTGGAATCCCCAGGATTAGATCTAGCAAACGTGATTAACATCGCAGAGAGTGTGATACAAATATTTTTCGGTGTCATTTGGAATTCCACGTTTGATTTATATATGCAGGTCATACAAAATGTCTATGCATATAGCCTGCTTTATTTTGTATAACCTACGAATCCCCGTAATTATGCATGAATCGTGAAATCAACTGCATTGGGGGCGTTGCTTTTGGGTTTCGGGAACTAAATATATGGAACTATGGAACTGAGAACTGAAAACGCATGAATGAATGCTCCCAACAATGTATGCGCATAAATTTGAACACTTCACCCTGCGAGACGCAATGAAAATGTTGAAATGTTAAAATGCTCGCACGTACTGCAAAAAAGTTATTTGTAATGCAAAACAAAACGAAATCAACAGCAGCGGCAAAAACAAGAACGTGGCCTGTGAAACAACAAACTAAGGAAAAACAAAAAAAAAACAAAAAAACTAAAAAAATAAACAAATGCAAACAGCAGCAATAAGAACAACTGTGAAAATAGTCGAGAAGTGGTAAGACTTTTTGTTTGGCTGCCTTACTTTTAGTTCAGTTTCAGTTGGCGCATAGAGTGCATAAACAACAGACGCATTTGTAATGAAAATAAAATTTAACGGCACAAAACACCAAGGACATGCCCAAGTGGAAGACGCTACAAAATATGCAACAGTTTCTGTTTCCGCTTTCTGGGCCTAGAGCACTAACGGCATGCGCCACTTGGCCAAAATAGCGACGAAAACTGCGCCAACAGCGGGCAGAAAAAGACATTTTCCTTCGTATCCAATATTCCTGGGGCACTTTTCAAGGTGGCTTACTGAGAAATAAAAGTTGCACAAACACGAATGGTTTCTAGGAATCGGATGCCAAAGTTTTTAGAAGCCTTTTTTAATTGGAAATACTATGTTTGGAACATTGAAAGTTTTTCAACTGTAAAGGTTTCCACTGCATACATTTAAAATCAAAAGGTTTATTAAATATCAAATTTGTTTAGTTATTAAATCGAAAGCCCAACTTTTAGGAAGCCTTTTTAATTGGTATTACTATACTTGGAATATATGTAGAAAGAGTTCCAAAGGGGGACTGTATACATTTAAAATCAAAAGGTTTATTAAATATCACATTTTTTTACAGAACTGCTTTTTTAAGGATTGAATTGAAGCGCTACAAAATATTTTCTTCAAATGGCAAACGGTACCATATTAGGAATGTTGGTCTAGGATTTAACCAATGATCTCATGATGTACCATGGTTGAATTTATACCACCTATTTTGTATCATAAAGGTTATAGTAATATGTTTATTTAAAAAAAAAATTACAAAAACTCCAGAATAGAGCTCTTGGTTTAAGCCTCTTTTTCTCCCCGTGTGGATGTGTGGCTGATTTATGACATGCCATGCAACAAATTGCTGCAAAGAGAAAAATGGCGACCGAGAAATGTGATACCTCCTGGCCACTTGTCAATGTCATAATTTGCCATAATGTGCGAGGGATGGGCAGGATCAAGAGCAGTCAGATGAGAGATGGAGATGAACTAGCAGCTAGCGAGACGGCAGCCATCAAAAGTTGTATGGATGTCGAAGGCTGATGCCTTTTGGCCCGAGGCCGTGGTCGAAAGGGTCCTTCTGCTGGGACTAAATAACACGATGGCCGGGTGTTTTTCTCAACTCCTGCCATGTCCTTGGCTCTACGACGAGCACTGTCAACATTAACACAGCCCCAAGGCATAAAAGGCATATCCAATTGCAAAAAGACGCATGCCGATAACAAAGGCTCGGCAAACATTCAACTAACATTAGAGCCACGCCCCCGCCCCGGCCAACACACACAGATGGACATGGTAGCACACAGATACACGAACACATGGACATGTGTGAATCCTGGTTGTCGTATCCTGGTGCTCTCGTTTGCTGTCTATTTTACTTGGTCATTAAATTTGGATTTTGTGCTGTGCACATCGCCAGCGCTTGACTTTGCTGTTAAATGTATATGTCTACCCAAAACCCAAACACACAGAGGCATCCACATCCTACGTCTCTTTAGTGGCCTTTTGTGCGGCTCCCTAACCTCTCACCTCTCGCCCTGGCCCCCGATTTGCCTTTAACTTGCCGCCATTGTTGGCCAGGCTCTTTGCATGCAGACACATACATATGTATATGGTATGTATGTATGATGAACATATAGGGAAAAAGGTATGGTTTGGGGAGGGGAAAGGTGGAAAATCGGCCCATCGTTCGCTCTGCTTAACATCGGTTTTGCCCCACCCTCGATGTTTTGTTTTGCTTTCGGTTTTGAGTCCTTTGTGGCTGAAGATTTTTCCCACATTGCATAGCAATTGCAACAAGCAAAAAATGGTTCTGAGGGCTTAATGCTACGGATTTAATAGTGGGCTGGGTTTCCACCAGGAAAACGGCTCGTTTAGGCTAAGCTGCAGTGCCAGGAGCACATCCATTGATGGGATTTGTGGCAATTGGAGTTTTGAGTTTGACAATCTGGCAAAAATCGATATTCTTTTGAGTTTTATAGAAAATAAAAATTCTTGCTACTAAACTAAATTACTATTATCTACACAAATGAATTACCATGTCCTATTACAATAAATATAATACATTTTATAAGTGTCACTCACTTTACTAATTACCTTATTTGTCTTTTTCTTTTTAGGTAAGTGTCCTTAACCCTTCAAGTATTGGTTCGTGAGTAATAGATATAAGAATAAATGTCAAATAAACACGTTGGCACATTTACCTTCTCCTTAGGCAAATGTTTTCATTATTTTCTAGAAACACGAATACCCACAACATCCAATACAGGCATATTAAACCATAAAAGTCGTATCGAGATATCAAAAACTCCGACATATTCCTTATTATCCACATTCTCACTGTCATCCTGACCATCAAAGTCAGATTGAGATATCAAAAACTCCGATACACTCCTTATTATCAACATTCCTATCATCATTGTCATCCTGACCAATAACAAAGAAGTGCAAATGCCCATGCCAACCCAATAAATCTGTAGAAAACTTGACGAAGACCCACAAAGAGCTTTTCCACAGGGTCCCGGCAATCACAAAAGTTTTTGAAAACGGCCCCCCCAAAGTTGCACCGTAATTTCCACGATAATAATCATAATAAAAATCAAGCAAGCGATAAAGCATAAAACCAAATTACATACAACTCGGTCCTTTTTTGAAGGAGCGTGAAGACTTCGGAACCAAACACTTTGGGTTCTACCTTATATTGCCCGTTGCTTCCGCTTTCAGTTGTGGTACAACATAAAAATAAAAAGTTTTTTCTCAACCCGAAAACTTGCACATTGTCAAAAATAAAACCCTAAGAAATTCGGCCACTAAAATATATGTGTGTATATATAGATTTATATAGATATCTCGACTTGGTCAGGGGCTGCCAGACATTTTATGGAGCACGTAACGGACATTTTTTTGCGGGTTATTTTCGTTTGAAAAGTTTTCCCATAACCCTCTCACATTATGTAACATCGGGCCGACTGCAACCGAATATCAGCACGTATTGGGGTTAAGATAATGCCCTCCCAACGATCTGGGCGGTGGATAGACTTTTATTTGTGCCGAGCGAAAGAGCTAAATTCATTAAGTTGTCAAATGCAAGTCAACACAATACGAATTTCTGACATGGGCATGACACATCCTCTGCGCCGCAAAAATCGCGAGCAGACGAAGCGAAAGAGTAGAAAATAGGAAGTGGAAAATATGTAGGGGGGCGGGGGAGGCCCAAGTGGCTCTAGAAAAGCCAAGGAAAATGAAAAATGGCAATGCAAATCTTTGCCATTGTCGTCAGACTTTCTTCTGTCCCCAATTCAGCAATTTTAAATGCCAGGAAAAGCAGCCATTAAACATTAGTTTAAGTTCATACAAAACTTTTACTCTATGATATGTCGATTGCAAGATGCTCGAGGAATACAATAACCCTGAACGTTCTTAGTTAGCAACCAACCCTTTTTACAGGCGCATCCACGTTCACATTTTTTCGCGATACACCTGCGAGTATAATAGTAATTCGAGCACATTTTGGGACAAACTGGCTTGCATTTAACCATTACCATTTTGTGGTGACAAGCTGGGGATATAAACAAAAAATTAGAAAGATATTTGAAATAATAAATATGTAAACTTACACTTGATAAGCGGTATTTCAGCATGTGAAAAATGTAATATCCACATTATAACTAAGGGGAACAGACTGAAGTACATCTTATACGTTTTATTCATGGGATCAACTGATATATAGAACGTGTCTAGTGAACTATGGTGTGCAAAATCAATTCTGTTCCAGTTGATTAGTTGCAATCCAATGATTTTCTACATTTAAAATTAATTAAACAGTTTGTTGGCCAAACAAGCAGCCACCTCAGCGATAAATTAATGACACTTTAAAGCCCGCCCACGTCACCACTAAGCCTCTTACTTCGGGAAAATTAACTGGAAAAATCCGTTGCTGATGGAGAAAATGCCGCAAAGGGCCGGCTTAAAATCCCGCTGCCCGCAACAAATGAAAAATTCAGAGGATCGTGGACGCGGCAGCCTATGGGTAAACATTTTAATTCTACTAATTGAAGCAGTGAAATCTATGGCCCGGACCAAATCAAATGGATATCCCAAACTAATAAACGGTTTAACAGGGCGTATGCGCGGTTTGCCATGTTGATTTTGCATAATACACATTTTTTTTTTCTTGATTATTTGCAGTGTAATTAACTGTCCAGCTGGCGCATAATTACAATTTTGAAATTGTATGCCCTGAATATGTGGCATATGTGCGGAAGAAAGGTGCATTGTGTGCCGAATGCGATGGCTCACATATCAGCCGTGGTTTTTTGGCCAGGAATGGGGGAGTGAGGAGTGGTGGTCATCTGATATGGTGGATGGCCTAGACAATGGATAATAGATGCTGGTCATCGTTTGTTGGCTCAGTCCACTGGCATTATGCGTTATTCTGCGGCCAACGATCATCATCATCGGCCATCCAGGCATCAGGCATTGCTGGGCGCTATTTGCGGTTTTAATTATGTCCAGCTCGTGGAACGCAGCAACGCGGCGAAAAACAATGCGAAATATGGGGGTGGGCTTGGGGCTTAAATGGAATATGGGGACGAGGCAGTTGCATTGTTGCAGCGATTGAAATAAATGATGCGAGATGGGACTACTGAATATGCAGGACGAAAGAATGGGCCCTAATTCGGGACAACAGTTTCGGGATGGTCGTAAGAAAATCAATATGCAAAGCGTCCAAGGGCATGGGAATGGGCCATGATTAATGGATAATGTGCCGCCGGAGAGCTGTGCATATGGCGTGCATATATGGAAAACGTTTCGCTGATTGATAAACCAAATGCCAAGCAGAGCGAATAAATCGTTGCATCAGAATGGATGTGTGGCACATACACCATGTACTATATGTACATACAATACAACATCAGCCACGATCCGATACGCCCTTTGTGCTTCCCCAAAAGCTTCGTTGATGGCACGGCAGTCCATCAACGTTGAGGGCTTAAAGTGTCACCCTCACCTCAACTCTGAACTCAACTCAGCCAACTAACAAAACCCAAAAGGCATACTACCTCGTGCAAACTTAATGCTAATGTTAAGCCGGGTCCTTGAAAAATTAATGCCTACTAATAATTCAAGGGGGCCCGCAAGGGCCCATGCTTAAATAATCTAACGCACAATTAATTGAAGGTGCCATAAATATTGCGTATACGCAACGTAAATCAGCCAAGATGGCAGCCAGGCGGCAGTAAAACCCCTTTTGGCAAATTCCTGATTATGCAAACAATTAATCCTGGAAGCGTTTATTGCAGGGCTTATTTCCTGTGAGGGAAGACAGAGAGTGAATGGTTAAACCCAGCTCATCTGACCAGGATGAACTAGCAAATTTGGTCTACGTATGTCTTCATTAGGCTTGATTGTCGACTATGCCTGGGAAAAGCCTTTGTTTTAATCAATTTGGCAGTGACTTGCTTGCAGCCGGAAGCACGCCATTCAGCAATCACATTAGCCAGGATTCCTTGCTGTTACTGGCCGGAAATAAAGGCCAAAAGGCAGGAGGCAAAACGTCAGTTGGCCGGTCAACTGGCCAGACCGCAGCATTAAAGCAACATTTGTTTTAACATCTCGGCAAGGAGAGGCAAAAGAAAAAAAAACACCATTCACCGCAAAAGGCGAAGGAAGCTGGACTGTCAGCTGCTTGCAGAATGCTGCCGAAAATTTCAAACAATGCAACACAAATTGCCGGCAACCGCAGCAGCAAGCGCGGTTTCGAGGTGCTGGCCCAGAGTTCCGAGTTACCAGTAACCAGTTACCAGTTTCCAGTTCCGAGTTCCCTTGTCCAAAGGAAGGACGTCCTGTGAAGGAGTGGCCCTTCGACCGCAGTTCACAATAGTTGACCAGTGCAATATTTTGACTTGGTCAGCGGGAAAAGCGCCCGAGCAGCTCAAAGAAAATAAAAAAGAGCAGCCTTCATCGAAGACTAAGTTGAGGTAGTTTGTTTTGCCAGCGAACAAAAAAGCTGAAAATATTTATAGGATAAAGCAAGTTAACAATTTTTCAACTTCTTAAATTTATAGAAAATACTAAGAGCTTTAGAAATAAATAGGAATTATATAATCATGAATTGTGTCACCTTTGGAGAAGCAATTTAAATGTTCAATCCAATTAACCTCGTTAAAAATATGATCCACAATAAATTGCATTCATTTTAGTTTAAATCTCTTTTATATTTTAGTTGCACAAGGCCGAAAAGTGTTCTTGGTTTTTCTATACTCTGCGGCATATTCAACGTTGGCCAAACAACCCCAAAATTCTTTACCCATTCTTTGCGAATTTGTGGCTTTATTGCAATCAGTATTTGGAATCCCATTTACCGCCGCCTTTCTCCTGGCCAGGCGAGTAATCAGTTTTAGCCATGACTGTAAGCCCCACGGAGATAGACAACCCAAAAAGCCAACAACATCACAAACGATTTCAACCATTCTCTGACTGCCGCCGCTCCTCCATGCACAAAAGTCTAGGTAGTAGTAGTCGGTTTTAAATGCTTGAGCATTGTATAAAATTTGCATAAATTTCTTGCATAGTTTATTTAGCGTTTGGCCATGTTCGCTCTTGGTTTTGTTGGCCATTTTGCCATTTTTCGGAACGCACACACAGGCCAAATGATGCACACGCCCCAAAATGTGTGCTATACATGCACATAAAGCGGCCAGGATGACAGTCGAGCTCCTCCTCCTCCTCCTCCTCAGCCAACTCCTCCCACATTTTGGCCGGCCATATTATAACTCAATTTCTGCGTGAGGCTTTTTCCGACCGCAGCGCGGCAATAAAAACAAAAACAAGGCGCTGATGGTGATGCAGCATTTATATTCATATATGCGGCGTGGAAATGAATCGTGGACCTGGCAGCTCTCACCGCAGGATGTCCATTGGTACAATCTCAGTGGGGGCATGGGGGGTGGCGGGTGGTGTGGGAGAAAAAATAGGAGTCTGTGAGGCATGTGAACCAATTCAATCGCCGCCCTTTAATTTTCCCCAGATTTATTCCTTGCCATGGAAATTTGCATGCTTTTTACGCACATTAGCATAAGCACACAAAGGAAGTTTTAAAGAAGTAGGGCTGGGGGTTCCATGGGGGTGGTAGTTGGCAAATAAGGGGATCTGCCGATTCGAAATCGGCTTTCGTTTGCAGGAATCCAATATGTCAATTTTAAAGCACGCTTCACAACAATTTTTTGTGAATTTTTTTCCCCAGCTGTCAAATGTCAAGTGTCAAGGCAATTTCATTCGCCAAGGAGAGATCTCTTTCGGGCAAGTCGAGTTCTGACATGCACACATTCGTCATCGATGGCTGCCCTTCTCATTTGTCCAAGTCGCGCTGTTCGACATGTTTGCTTAGCCAACGGGCCCCGTACCCATCCAACCATCCAACTTTCCTGCACAACCCCCCCCATATCATCCTGACATGTTTCAATAACTAACTGTCCATATTGGTTCATTCAATTAATGTCAATAGGGTTCTGCATTTATGCACGAGTATTCGTGTCCATTATTTATCCTTGAGCCAGTTGGCAAGTTGAATGGCGCAGCTCTGGGTCCTGCTAATTGCACCAAATGCAACTAATACCCAATGGCTAATGAGACGAGCTGTAATTATTACCCTTTGGCCCACTTGGATTGAAAATGGCAATTCAACTTGACGACGGATCGATGGCTAAATCAGTTTGCAACATGCTTTTGTGCAGGCTAGAGCTTGTGGGGGATTGAAAACAAAGTACCGATTAATTGAATACCAGTGTAGTTAAGGATGTGTGTCCTATTGATATTGTCTTGACGACTGATAATCGTGATTAACTGAGAGCAGTTAGTTCTGGATGTTATATGATATTTCGTGATTTGTTCAAGAGGTTGTCAAGAAGATAACTCGATCCTAACGTTATTAGAATTTAATTGTCTCCTTATTTCAAAATAAATTAAAATAATTTGGAGTATTTTAACTGATAAGCAATTATCTAAATTAGAGTTACATTTGTTTGTCACAGGTAACCTTTAACATGTCTTACATAAGAGCAAATGCGTAATATTGTTAATGTGTTCAGTATATACGCTTCAAGATGTGATCCCCATACATTATTACTTCCATTGAAATAAACCATTATCCTACGGCTGCTTGAAATTCAAATGGGAACCTCGGGATCCGCGTAATTCCGCTTGCATATCCACTGAGAATTCTCTTCCGTTTGCCTTTCACCCGCATGTTTCATTAGCCCATCCGTCTTTCCTTTTTGTAATTTGTGGGCTTTCAGCAATTAAAGGCGAATTGTAATGCCGTATATACATAAAGTAGAGCCTCAGGCACATTCATTACACCTTTACGCTGGCGGAAAGCCCGGGTTAAGTTCGCCCTCGGCTCTTCTTGGTTGCTGAAAATTGTTGCATACTTCTGCGGCTTTTTGCCACTTGATGCCGCCGTTGAAAGCAGAAGGCGCAAGGAAGGCAGCGGCTGCCACTTTAGCGCGCCCACTCAGCCACGCCCCCCGTCCACGTTCCATCAGCCTTCAGCCCACCGCCCACCGCCCCTTTAACCCCGCCCACATGCGCGGCCCACTCAATTAACGCAACTCTCGTCGGATGTGTGTGTGTGTGTATTTGTCTTAACAACTCTTGCATACAACCTAAATGGCCCGGGTTCTGGATCCTGAATCCTGAATCCTGAATCCCGAATACAGGATCCTGGCTTCACTTGTCTCCTTTTGCTTCCTTTATTTTTTTGTACCCCAGCATAATTACTTTGACTCGACTTTTACGACCTTTCTATGAATTACTCAAGAAGTGTTGGGAGCACGTCGCTTGTGTGGCTGCCATTCCAACAGGATTTCACCCAGACCACCACCCACAATCCACTCGCAGTTTATCCTTTTTTACTGCCAGCCATCCTTCGTCCTTCGGCCTTCGTGTCCGCCTGTCGTTCCTTTTATTTATTTCTTTTACTCGTGTTTGCTTGCTAATTTCTCCTTCGCTGCCTCTGCAGTAATCCATTGGGGGAGGGGGGCAGGAGTTACTGCCACAATTGCATAAGGTGCAGGTGGAAAAGGGAGTAGGAATAAGGGTACTGCGACAGGGTTGCCAAGTTGCCATCTTTCGAAACGATTTAAGAACCTACAATATGCGCTACTTTGAAAATATTTGTAGTACTATTCAAATTTGTATTTAAATTATTTGTTTACACATTTATTCCTTTAATATATCCATAAATTGATCACATTATCATTATTACCCCAATTGCATAAGGTGCAGGTGGAAAAAGGAGTAGGAATAAGGGTACTCAGCCAGGGTTGCAGAGTTACCAACACTCGAAATCGATTTAAAAATCTACGAAACTCATAACTTTAAAAATATTTTTAATACCATTACCATACCATACCAACATTTGTTCCTTAAATTTATCCATAAATTAATCACAATATCACTACTGTCCCAATTGCTTAAGATTCAGGTGGAAGAATAACTACGAATAAGGGTTCTCAGCCAGTGTTGCCGAGCTGCTTTTACTCGAAATCGATTTTGGAATCTCAAATATGCATAAGAAATGCAAATCAAATTATTATTACAATTTAAATTTGAATTCAAGTTGCTTTCTAGCACATCACTTTTTACGACTTTTATGCCTCAAATCTATTACCATAACATTAAAAATAAAATCATTTTTATATACATTTTTCGACTTTGTGTTAATGATTCTACCTTTTTTCTTGAGCTTGCTGCCTTTATTGCCTCCCCTCCCCTGCTTATCGGTTATAATATCTTGGCCATGTCTTCGTTTTCAATTTTAACTCCTATACAAAGATAAGGCAATGCAATTTCGGTATTTTCAATTTCTTCTAAGCACTTAGCTTTTGCCTAACTTTTCCCATTTCCCTTCGAGGGTCTGCCTTTGCCCCAAAAACATCTTTTCCAATCCCCTTTTTTAATTTCCTCTGCAATCCTTTGCAACCCTGACACAGTTCCAAGTATCCCCCACCACCAGCACTAACCACCACATTCATTTCTTCTAATGCAACATTTTTCTGTATATACACGAGGAGACAGAGAAGGAGGGTATACTATGTGTATGGGGAGACTAAGAGGGCTATATAGCTGGACGAACATTATCTGCGTTAGCTTTTTAGCCTAACGACCAACACCTACGCGATGTTGTTCGCAGCGTCTTACCAGTTTTCCCTGCTTTCTGGTCTCGTTTTTTTCCACCCCCTGGTTTTCCACCCCACCCACTTGACATTGTTAAACGGAATTTATGCGTTCAGCTGCTGCTCACTAACGATACTTTTTTCATCCACTCTGCCTTTGTTGGGTCCTCCCCGGCTTGGCCAACTGTTGTTGCCATTACGTTTATAATTGTCTTGTGCAACTTCTGGCGGAGCCCCACCTGGATTTGGCCCACGAAAGGGAGTCCAGGTACCGCCTGCTGCCACCCAAGTCGTTATACATCCATCTTTCCCATTCTCTTTTGGGATGGTTTTCCGAGGGTTCCATGTTAACGGGTTGTTGTTTTCCGCCGTTTTTTTTTTGCCATCCTCTCTGCCACTTTCAGGCTCATTGGCTAACTGTTGATTTTGTTGCGGCGCTGCTTGCTGCCGCTTTTCATCCGCCCCGTTGTACAGCTCGAACCGCTTTTCCATCCGCCCCGTTGTACAGGTCGTACCAATTGCGACACACATTTTCGCCTGGCCTCTCCTGGCTTTTTCCTTGCGTCTTGTTTACATTTTCATGCTCGAATTGGCCCTTGTGCTTTGGTAATTTCCCAGCATTGTCTTGGTTCTTGCTGGCAGCAGCAGCAGCAGCAACAGCAGTAGCAGTCACCTGCCACGCCCCCTATTTTTCCTGCCTTCCCTGTTGGGCGTTAGCCTGTTGGCCAACTTCAAACACACACATTAAGCGGGCTGCGTCTTTGGACTTTTTTGTTTGCCACTGACAGGAGCGCTGGCCCCCGGTAACCTGTCGAAAGAACCCCCCCCCCCCCCCCATTTGGATCCCCAACTTCCGCTTCCTTCAGCCTTCAGCTTTCAGCGCTGCCTTTGTGCCACATAAATTTGGTTTAAAATGTATCTCATGCTTTCCTCCACTTTTCGTGTCCCCTGAAGCTGCCTTTCATGTTTCGCTTTTGTTGCTTTGTGTGTCGTGTTTTGTTTTCTGCTTATTTTCAATTTGAACATTTTAATGTTTGTGGTCATAAAAATCTTTTTATTGGTTGTAAAACTGAAACTGAAGAGCTTCTGCCGCAGGGGGGAGGGGAGGGGTTTTGGAGAGATGGCTGGTGCTTGAAAAAAATTAGCAGCCTCTTTTCTGCCTCGGCAATGGCCACTTAAGCACCGCGTTAAGGTGCGATAAGAGTAAGCACCGAATTTGTCAAGAGAAATCGAGTTCCGAATTGTTTGCCAGCCTTCGGACCTTAAACAGATAACTGTTTGGCTGTAACTTCGTAATTGAAACACAAAAAGTGACTTAAATACTAAATTACTTTCTTCTTCAAAAGGTAGAATACTTTTTTTACGATCGAGATACAATCTCAAGATTTGGTAATTTTAAATTTGTGCATCCGCGCAAGAAATTCCTTGATAATATTGCATTTATCATTTTCTAAATTGAAATATTGAATTGCTTTGCTTCATTTTTAATTAAAACTTTTGGTTTTCCAACTAACAAATAAAATAGATAGATGTTGAACTCTATGATTTGTTTCAAAACATTTTACCTTTCAACAAAAAAAAAAAAAATGGTTTGAGCTCTATAATGTTCTTCAAAACATTTTAGTTTTTAACACAGAAATTGTTTTTTAAAATAAACTAAGTCATTTGAAATATTTAAAATTTTGTCTATGTTGGCTTTTCTTAGTTTTCAGTTTTAAGCAATCAAAAAGGAAACATTTCCTGGTCAGCTCTTCCCCAAAAATCTTTTGCAATACCAAAAATATTTTGCATTTGACAATTTGGGTTCTCAATTTCACCCATTAGCATAGCACTTAATAGAGGCATCCATTGGCCCCTTAAAAACAACTTCACAGCCGGCAGAGTTTTCCGAGTTTCCCTTTTTGCCGAGGCCTCAATTAAATGGTAATGGCAATATTTTATAGCTGACACTCAGCTTCCTTACCACCGCCTCCTGGCCTGCCCCTCTTTTTAGTATCTTCATCTTTGACTCATTTACATTTTGCTCACATTTTCAACCGCCGGAAGTGTCTCTACCTCTCGACTTTTCTCTGTCTGCTTTGAATTTCCACGATAGCTGCCTGTTGTGGCATACTCCATTCGGTCACTTTCACACAAAAATTTTCCAATTTGCGTTTTTCTATTTCTATTTTCTCTCCACCCAACAGTCACGTCAGCTTTTCCAAACGAACGTATGCATATTTTATGCCCCTGCGATTTTTCAATTTTGATAATTTGTATTATGCTAATTTTTCCGTGTTTTTAATGCAGAGCAAAGGGGGTTGTGCACACGCAAATGGAGGTGAGAGAATGAAATGGAAATGAAAATCGAAATGATAGCATAATATTTGTAAAATGTTTTGCCGATGCCACACGTCATTTTGTTTGCCCTGCGATTTGTGTTTGTCCATGGGGTCAAATGGGTAGATCAGTTTTTGCATATATTTATATTATTATTTATCGAGTTATTAAAAATATGACACCTTTGTTGACACACGGCGAACAAAAGTTCTGCCATCGAGGCAAATATTTACCCTTAAAATAAGTTAAATCGAATCACAGCAAATGCATGTTGGTATTTAAATTGCTCTTGTCAGGATTTAATTTCTTTTGTTTCCTTCATCTGCTTTACTTTCGGCTCTAATAAATCTGCAAAGTCTTGCCTTTAAAGGAAATGCATAAAAAAAGGGAACGATTCGAAAAGAACCCGTCTTTCCAGTTGTTGAAACTTACTTGGGTCTCAAGGGCCGCGATTCTCCTGTTTTTTTGTGCCTTGCTTTTGGCTAACAACTAACGGCACTTGCAAAAGGGGCAGGAGATGTTGCAGTTGTTGGCCAAGAGGCTTTCCCCGCGGAGCGACCTTCCCCTGGCAGCTGCAGTTCGGAAAGTGTTGCAAACGTTTCGATTCGAAACCGGTTTAGATGGGCTTGGGACGGGTTCGGACTCGGGTTCTGTTTTGGGCTCGGTCTTTGGCTCTTTTTCGCCTTGTGTTTTGCCCCGAAGAAATGGGTCAATAAGAAATTCAAATGCTACAAAAAAAAAGAAGAACGGCGAGCGAAAAACTTGTTGAATTTTTGCGGTTATCCGAAGAAGGGGGATAACCACACCAAAACAGGGAATTGCAAGGCGAATGAACTCCAATTTGTGTTTGTTATTCCTTCTCTCTGCGTTAGGTTCAATGACTTCCAGTTCCTGAGCAAACCATAACAATTGATCGAATTGCAGAAACCAGTTCGGAAGACTAAACAGGGATTATGTAGAGTTGGGCGATGTCGTAAGGTCGAATACGGTAATTTGAAATATCTGCCATTTTGTTTGGTATTGATTCATTAATCAATGCAAGGGATTTCTATATCACCGAGGACTAGTTTGTTTATAATAATATGCTGAAAAAACTCTATAATAAAAGAAAAGTCAGGAACTGCCGCGACTAGCATTCGAACTCGGGACCACCTTTACATAATGTCACTTAACCACCATGGAAATTCGCATTATCTGATTGCATTCTAAATTTAAATACTAAAAAATTGTATTCTAAGAACGCATTTAAAAAAGGACTCTGAACAATTTTAAGAAAATTCGTTCTCAAATTTTTTGTTTCTTTATAATAATATGTGTATTTCGGACCCACTCATGATGTTTATAAAAGACCTGTATACATATTAATTAGTTTTTGATTAGGACCTTATAGGATGTCACAAAAAATTAATTAATTCTTATCTTTTTTTTATGGTTTTTGTTCTGATTCTTGTATAATCCTTAGCTGGGTAATATTTCAGCACAATGGTTTTAATGACTTGGTCTAATTTCTGGATCTGCTAAATTGTCAGCCTCATAAAAATGGAAAATGAAAAGACAATAGCTGACCACAAAATGATTTGATATCGTGCCACTAAGCACACATTATTATTAATATTTAATGCGATTTCCGCACCGACCATCCTGTGCATTATTGTGTCCTTTGTGGGGCCGAGTGATATGGCTGGAATAGGACGTTGATGGACCTGCGGAAAGCCGCTTAAAATGTTTTCCCGGTATACTCGGCGGACTGCCTTCTCCCCCCAAATGTTGTTTATGTTGTTGTTGTGTTGCTGGCATTGCGCTGATTTAATATTTAGCACGCCTGGACAATCACCCTGGAAAGGAACCCCCCTCCGTTTTCACATCAACCCCTCCGGCATGACGCCTTAGTAAAATTTTAATGCGCTTTTGATGATGGCCATAAAACGGCAAAACAAAATGCATGGCAGTGGGCGGTGGGCGGTTGTCGGGGGGCGTGGCCAGTTCAGTGCAAGCGAATCTCTGCTCTAGATAAAATATTAATTTATTTTTCCCGCTTCTGCTGGCTGTCCTTTTTTTCCCCATATTTTTTCCTTGGCGTCCTGTTCTTTTGGGGGGCCCGCCAGTCGAACAAGTTATAGTGCGCATAAAATTTTACGTATGTATCGCCGCGCGCAAGCTCGGCTCTTATTTTTTAAATAACTGTTTCATGCTCCAGCCCCGATGTCCAGGGCTATATAGTGCTATATAGCCCACCGCCCACCCCTATTCCAGCCTCGCCCACTGGTTTATTAATACTTTCATTTCGAGGCGGTTTATTTGTTTTTTACTTTTTTGTGTTTTTTATTTCGCCGCCTTCGTTGCTTGCATTTTTATTTCTCGCCTTCTTGTGGATTAGTTTTTTAATTTCAACAGCTCGTGAAATGTTGAACTTTTTTATTTGCTTGCCCCTAGTTTTCCAGCTTCGCAGCCAGCGAGCTCTAAAAAAGCTGCTGCATTTTCATGGAAATCTTTATGCTCAACTGCAGATTAGAAAGATTTGATGCTGAAATTAAAATTTTAATTATTACTGGAGTATTTGCAGATTTTTCAGTGTAAATACAAGCATAGAATATATATAAAAAATCTGTTATTGTTTTTCTTGTATTTTATTTAATGAAATTCTACAGCAAGAATAGTCCGGGTAAATACCAAACAATTTAGTCATTTATTTCTGAGTTCATTTTGTTTTATTGATTTAGAAAACAAATGAATTATATTAGCTGCATAGATTTATAGGCCAAAAGAAAATTTGAACAAGTAAAACTCTTATATTTCATTGTTTATGTTGCTCGAACTTGTTCAGTTTTCTTGCCAAAGTTTCTAGACTTAAAAAGAAAAGAAAAAAATAAAGTGATGGTTTTTGTTTCCCAGTTTAAATGAATAATTCAACAATGTTGAGATTCGATTGGCTTAATTTATGTTTAAATGGTTTTTAATAGAGCTAAGTTTTTCGTTTTAATTTAAAAACCTTTTCTCATACTTCGATTGCTCTCAGTGTAATTGCAAACCACGCATCTCGCAGATACAAACGTATCTTACATCGCTTTGAACAATTTATCAATCGAGGACCCTCGAGAGTTGACACTTCCCATGAACGTTGACGATCCCCCGGGGAGCTGGCTCTAATCAGCTTCCATCATTCAACTGCCCTCCGTCTCTGGAGCTCCATTGCCATTCACCTAATGGACTCAAATTACCGGCAAACAATGAGTGGGCAGCTCTTCGAATATCCTTTCCTTTTACATGCCCAATGGCCATCAACCCGTCGGCGACGGGGGAAATGGAGAAAGGAGGGGAAAGTGCCAAAGCACGCGCCTCATTTATTCAATAAGCTGATCTCATAAACAGGAGTAATTTTTCCTGACCCTCCCACACTTTCGCCCTTCGCTTTTCCGGCTTTTCCTCGAGGATGCGACGCTCTTGACTTGCTCGATGATTGCGCTATTTACAATAATTGCAGACATTTTGTGCGCCATCGAGCGACAGGCGCCCAGTCTCCCAGTTTCCTGGTTTCCTCCGTTGACTTTTCCATTTACGACGCTTGTCCTGCAGCAGGACCTCTGGCAAATCGCATTAAATGCAGCCCTCCACCATTGCCGACAACGAATTGTAAAATGTCATTCCAGATGAAAATGAGGGAGGAGAAGAAAAAAGAAACGTATTTTCAGTGCACTTTTCTCACTCTCCCACTTTTTTCCCTGTGTTTTCCCAGCACCCACTCCATTTCCTTTTGGAACAACTCACACTTTCTGTCTACTTCCTCTGCTTGGCACTTCTGTTTTCCTGTATTTCCATGGCCAGAATGCACAACTATAAAGCGCAGTGAGCACACAAAAACTAATTAGAAAACTTTTGCGGTTGCAAGTGACAGAGAAGTGGGAAAGGGGGGTTGGGGTTGGGAAAGGGGGTAAGTGTTAAGTGTGTGCGAACTGGGGTAAAAAAAGCAAACAAAAAATATTGATAGAGGAGTAGAAGAAAGAGTAAGCTGGCAGCTGCATTAATAATTAAGTAATAGAACGCACACAATGACTATCAGTTACATGACTTGTAAGGAAGTGTTAACTAAAGAATGAGCACTGAAAATCTACACAGAAAAAACAAGAGAGATCGCTTTAGTACATGGCCTCGAATATCAAATACCCATTACTCAGCGAGGAAGTGCGAGAGAGATGGAGATATGCTAGCAGCAAAGTGACTGTTGCCAAGATTGCTCTCCACGCCACCTAGCGTCAACTTCTTTATTTGCCTGTAACTTTTGAATGAATTATCCGATTTAAGCAGTTTTCGGAATGAAGATAGATAATAACAATAAAAGAACAAAATCTCATATACACTTTTACAAAATCTTTTAAAATGTGGGCGCTACACAAGTTTAAGTGTTATGGTTGTTATAATGGGCTTGGCACCCTGCTAAAAACAAACTTGCGCTGCGTAAGAATCTGTAGAATCTGCATGCCTTATCCCAACTTTCTAGGTTTTATAGTTTCCGAGATCTCAGCGTTTATACAGACGGATGATTCCATTTGAAGCGTAGATCGATCTGATTTTTGTAAGCTTAAAGCCAATTAATCTTAATTTTTTTCTGAGCAGGACATTAATAAACCCATTATAGGAAAATGGTCATGGCTCCGCAGCACTTAAAAATCTTAACGATATATAACGAAAAGTCGCCCATCCCCTTGTTTCAAAGTTGCCCCAAACAATTTGCCACTGGAAATTTCCATAGACCAAAAAAATTCGATGGAATTTTGTCTAATCAAATAGCTACCCTCTTTTCCCCCGAAATTCTCTTTCTCATGTCTAATGCAAATCAATGTTGAAAGTTTTCAACAAGATTCAAAATTTCATGAGCCAGAGGACTTATCGATGAATTTCATGAATAACAAAATATTGCTGCTCCCAGGAAAATAGGCGAAGACAAAAGCCGCTTTTCCACTTTTTCCCCTTTTTGCCGGGAATGGGAAAAGGGAGGTAAAAACAAATTGAACATTTAACCCATTATGGCCCCTAAGCAACCCAAAAACGCCCCCCTCGCCAACGAAAGACTTGCGAACGATTCGCTTGTAAAATGAATAAATAGAAGTCGTTGCCGGATTCTCAAAAAGTGGGGGGAGTTTTATAAGGGCGCGGTGACGGAAAATTTGGCGGCTTAAATTTTCCATAAATTTCCATGCCAACGGCCAATGCTCATTATAATTTGCCATCAATTCCCAGACGCTGCTACTACCACCGCGGTATTCTTATTTCATTCTTGTTGGCCTAGACTTGACACGCCCTGGCTTTTGCTGCTGGCAGACTCTCTTTAGCACACTCGAAACTCATTAACGTAATTTCCGAAAATTTATGAATGTTAATTGGAAAATTTCTTTGGCATAGTACAGCGGCAAGTGCTTATTAAATTATGCTAATGAGTTCTTGAGCCTCACACAGCTGACACGGAAGAAACTCCTCTTCCTTGGCCTGTTTTGGCCAACCAAATGCGAAATTCCAATTATGCCAAACAAATGCAGACAGTCAAATAAAATTGGGAGTAAACAAAGTGAAATTGTCCACAATGGTCACTTTCAAAACGATGGTATGGAAATCATTTATTTTCAATTAACCATTCACCTTGCTCTGATTGATTTGAAAATCTAAGGTTATTTGTGTGTATTTGACCACACTGTCCTGCAATTTTAATTAAAACAAAACATTTACACAGAGAAAAATACTATATCTTGTATAATTGAGTAGAGGATATAGATCTAGAAAGATAACCTAAATATAATAATAATTTTTATGTTCTTTGGCTGTCACATTCGGAATTTTAGTAATATGACTATAATAATAGGCAAAATAAATACCATTTTCGGTCATAAATTTTTCTCTACCTTTTGCATTCGTTTCTAATTTCTCGCCGGATTCCAATTAATTTCAGGATGTCTTGCACAAAATCTGTCATCCACATGGCCAAGTGCTGCGCATTGTCATATTCAAAAAGAACGGAGTACAGGCCATGGTTGAATTCGATAATCTGGAAGCGGCCACAAGGGCGCGCGAGAATCTGAATGGAGCCGACATTTATGCCGGATGCTGCACCTTGAAAATCGATTATGCCAAGGTAAGATCAATCGATCGGTCGATTGATCGTTTATAATTGAGCTTAATTAAACAAAAAACTACAATCACTTAATTACAGCCGGAGAAATTGAATGTCTACAAGAATGAGCCCGATACCAGCTGGGACTATACGCTGAGCACAGGTGAGATTCTACCAAGTGCGTTCACATTTTTTACTACCTTTTTCTAAACTAGTCGATAAGCGATGCACCAATACATCGACACTCGAGCACCCACACACGCACACCCTCGCCCACCAAACAAACACACACCAAACACACACAAACCATATCATAGAAACGCGCATTGACACCAAACACTCTCAAACACACAAGTACACCTTGAACATACGGAGAGTTAATTGCTTTTTGTGTCCAAAAAGTTGGAAAAGCCTGAAAATCCTGAAAATCCTGGAGCATGCCTACTACATGCGTCTCTTTAGAACTCTTTGGCTTTGTAACTGTTTTGCTAAATGTATAATTTAGTTAGCGTTGTGTGAGGCGGCTGAACGTGGCGTATGCGTGATTTCCTAGGCTGTGCATTATCTTAAGTTGTTTTCCTATAGCGGTCTCCTAATCTCCCTAAATAAACCCGCCCCCATTCTTACCCATTAACTTAACCGATCTTGAAAACAATACACACAATCCACTCACACGACTAGAACTCATTAAATCAAGCATTTAACGACACTCTTAAGATGCTCAAACAAACATTAAGGCCCACGCACACACTGGGATTTATATATATGTTGCCACCTGTTCGTGCCACGCCCACTCCAAAGTGCCCCCTGCCTTATACCCACTGCACCATTTTGCGCATTTCACATGTCCCACTGCTTATGACGTGCGACAAAGTTGCGCATTAAATGCCATTTTTAATTTGTGCATTTCACTTTGAATAAAAATGAAATTAAATGCTTTGCCCGGCTGCTTTCGCGCCAGACAACCGGGCGACACTGTCAACATTTTGTCGGTTGTTGTCGCTTGTTGTCTGTGTTGTCTGTGCCGCCTGGCCAATTTGTTGCTGGAGCAAAAAAAGAAGAGGTCGACAGACGAGGGGACACATCAAAAGGCCGACAAACCGAGCCACCAGCGGATCCTGTCCAGGCCAACGCACTATTAACGCTGCCAAGTGTCAAAGCTGCCACAGCAGCAACACAAGTTGCAACATCAGACAGTCGAAGTGGGAGGGAGGGGCGGGCAGGGGTTTTGCAACCAAAAGCCACAATAACTCAGACAGCCAGTTGGGGCAGAGAGTTACCAATGTATTTTTTTTTCCTGCTGCACAAACTTTGGCTGATCCTCGGCAGCATTCAGCCGCCCTGTTGTATTGCCATTTCCATTTGGAGGCCAAAAGTCTGCCACATCCCAGCCGCCAACGCCGCATTCCCTATTTTTGTTTGTGCCACAGAGTTGCCGAGTTGCCCGTCTGCCCCATCAATGAATGGGGAAAACTGAATGAACTTGGTGCCCCGCCCCCCAATGAGTTCCTCCAGAGGAACAAGTGGGCGGAGATGTGTTGTCGGCACATTATGGGGGCGTTGGTGGAGAGGTAGTGGTGTGGCAGCTTGCAAATTAGGCCCGGCACTATCTTTGTGTCCGATATAATGAACATGCCACTGTGTGCCAACGATTTCAGTCGAAGAGGAGCCAGTCGAAGGTGGCTCTTTCATCTCCTTTGTGGAGGATGATGATGCTGGTGATGGGATTGCAATTGAAGGACCCCTGGCAAAGCATACGGATTTGAAAGCATTGCTTTCACAGATGCCTTCCCAAATATAGGTCCTTTTGTATTGTGCAGCTTTTAATTACCTTATTCTATAAATACCTACTTAATTACTGAGTAATTATGGCCTATAATGGGAAAATTTTCTATAATCAAAGAGCGTAAGGATAATACTGCGTGTGCAAATTACACAGGGTGCTCATTCCAAAAGCTCCTTTAATTATAAATATATATAGTGCTAAAGGTAAATAATCTTTCACATGGCTAAAGATTATTTCTTTTTTAAAAACATTTAAAATGTTACGTAAACAGGGGGATGTTTATAAAAAAAACCTTTCCAAAATGTTAAATTTAAATTTTATCAAGCTAAAGCTCGAGCTAAAAATAAAGCCACCTTAACATACAACCACCAATAGTCTGTTTGGATATGCAATATTCAAATGACCACTTGTCTTACCCACTGACCAATAGTTTTCGCCCACTTGCCAGGAATAAAAAGGACTCCTGACATGAAGCACACTCCTCGACGACCTGCTGCCAAGTAAAATCAATAGAATTCATTAAAATCGTAGCAAGTGACAATCCACGTCCACAATTTAGTTGCCACGTCAATTTCAAAGCGACTTTTCCTTATTGTCTTAACAACAATAACAAGCGGCTAAGAACAACGACGAAGCGAAGCGAATCGAAGGAAAACAAAAAGTGAAGTGAGGCAAGTTAAATATAAAGTGGAAAATGCAAACATAATATTTGCATAAGATTTTGCGCTCAACCTCAAGGCGGGGGGCGGAAAATGAAGGAGGGGGAAACCCCTTGCAGCTATTTCCATGCCGTGTGTCCGTGGCTTTACCTCACCTTTTCCGTTTTCCGGACGAAAGGAGTCTTCCAAGGCAATCGATACAAAATGCCAGCACGTGAACGAGAACGAGGACACCGCCTTGGGTAAACAAGAGTCTCCAAAAAAGCATTCGAAATGACTAGCTAGCTGGCTTGCAGCGTGTCCTGGTTGTCCTGGCTGTTCTGGCTGTCCTGGCTGGTCGTCTAAAGTAGCAAAGAAGTTTTTAACAAGTCGACTTGAGTGCTCACCCACCCATTTGCCAATTCAGCCAACCCATCATCATCCTTCCCCCCTCCAGCTGACTGAGGAGGTGGCCAAAAGCTCCTGCTGCAGCTCAAAACTTCATCAAGTACACACCGAAAATTTGTATTTGCATTTGCATTTGACAACCGCCACGGTTGTGCATATTTTTCTGGGTAAATTTTCCATCCCCCTGCACTTTATCTCTGCGCGTTTTGTTAATTTTCTACTCATTTCCCTGTCATCTGACGGGGGTTATCCTTACGGATACCGTTTCCTATCCCTATTTTGAACCGTCGTGCTCATCCTTAGCATAGTCTATAGTCTGAATTTGCCTTCGTGTTGTCACGCGATGTTCTCTTTCTGGTTCCTTATTTTAACCACAAATTGTTTTTGCTTTCTAGCTGGTTTAGC
Organism: Drosophila subpulchrella; assembly: GCF_014743375.2. Taxonomy (NCBI): domain Eukaryota; kingdom Metazoa; phylum Arthropoda; class Insecta; order Diptera; family Drosophilidae; genus Drosophila; species Drosophila subpulchrella. The sequence continues at coordinate 15,195,170 of NC_050611.1, forward strand.
GCACTTTTGGCTCAAGGACGTTCGATTTTTCCAATGTTTTTTTTACGCCTCACCATGACTGCAACTTGACAAACCTACGTGCATTTTCGAGCGATTTGTCCTCAGCCTGATGTCAAGTGACAGTTGCGTTTTTCCGGATAGTTTGTCTCCGAGTTAATTTGGTTTTGTGGCTGAGGTAAAGCTGCGCCTGCTGAAATTGATTGGAGACACTTTTGGAAATGGTGCAGAAAATTGCAGTTTTTATGGGGCGTTAGTAGTCCACAAAAATAATGGTCGCCCCCAACCGTTAATAGAATCCGGGAATTTGGGTCTTGATTGCGTATTCAGATAACCACAAAGAACCTGGCCATAATTAACCACAGAAATGTCAGTAGGCAGCCCATGAAAAAGTTTTTCCCCTGCTGCCTGCTTTTTCACCACAAAACGTGCACCGTAATGGCAGTCATTATTTATTTTATTTCCGAATGCACGGAAACAGCAGCGAAATAACAATCATAGAAAGTGGAACAGGGATAAGTCAGGGAACTCTCGGCTACCTTGGTAGCAATAGTGGCTACAAAAAAATTTCAATAAAAGGCGGGACACAAATAAAACCCAAACCAGATTCAGACAAGGGAAAGCGGAAGGGAAAGGCCAAATGTCATAAAAAGAAAGCCACAACAAGGGACACACACCAGCGGTTGATGAGGAGTCGCACTGGATGCCATTAAAAAAGGACCTCTTTCTCTCCCTCGCTGCCAGTTGAATAATAAAACATGACAAAACTATTTTATGTTTATGATTAAATTATGTCGTTGGAGTCCCTAGCCAGGCAGGTGACACCACCTCAACCGCCCTGAACTTCCTTCCTCTCGTGATTCTTGTGATTCTGCCACAACAATCGAATTAAATGCGCATAAATTATTCATACACACTCGCACTAACACGCATGCAAATCACGTTGGCAACTCGGTTTCCCAGTGATTTCAATTATGGCTAGATATTCGGAGGCTCATTCCTATTTATTTAAATTGCTATCGAAGAGCTCTGTCTCGGTTTTGTTGCTTACTTTATCCTAAATCAACATGGCCATTCTCCCGGTTGTCCTGTCTTTGGGTTATTTATTTTTATGACACTACAATTTCTGCAAGTTAGAGACAGTGTGTGTGTGTGTGTGTCTGCGAGTCCTTCGGCCTGACTGCCTGCTGATTATTTCAGTTTTATCTAGAGCCCCGTGCTATTTTGGACCCCCAATTTGTTTTAGTGCCCTCCATATGCTGCCTGCAAATGTGCTTGTTACATGGTATATACAGTTTATAGATACGGATGTGTGTTCCAGTGGGGTGTTTTGTCGTTTTGGTAGCTGCTTGTCATTTGCTTTGGCCATCTAATACATCGTAATTATAACGGTTTACTTTTCCAGAATGGTTTATTTTATGCCAAACGGAGCGAAGACTTCATGTAATCAGTGTGAATAATTTGGCCTCTGTGGCACCGATCTGATATGGGCGTTTATTTGCAGGGGAACCCTTCCATCACCACCCACAAGTCGCCCACATTTATGTGCGGTATATTATGTCTTGTCTGTGCAATTGCGTGGACCTCACTCATTTAGAACCAATTAAAATGGCTTTTATTGCTACCCACATAATGGCAACGACCAACTTTTCGGCTAAGCCACACATTTGCCATTTGTCCATTGCCGATTGGGATGAATGTTCTTTGGGGTGTTTTTTGGGGTATTTACCATGATTGAGTCTCGGTTTCGAGTTGTGGCTAATTATAATTATAAGAAAATATATTCAATGCAAACGCTTGAATGCAGTCGGTCTTTTTGCCTGATATTTTGAGTTCTCGTCCCACACTAAACTAAGACATTATCACAGCACGGTATCATCCATAAATATATATCACCTACTCTATTACTAGCATACGAATATACACGGCTCGTTGAGGGTCTAGATACTATATAATATCTCCTAGCTTAAGCCTAGCTTAGCGTAACATTCCAATACCACTACTGAACAACATATCTTTGACAACCCAAGGGGAAATTTGAAAAATCTATTAAATAGGCTCTTTAGAGCTCATGTCTAGCTTTTCTTTTCCGTTTTTACCATATCAAAATATAAGTAATGTGCCAGTGAAAAAAAAAAAGTGACAACGAAACAAGCTACGTTGATTTCTCAGTTCAGATCAGATCAATTTTATCCTGTCGACACCAATCGCAACCATTTATCAAGATACCAGCAGCAACAACCACACCAGCAATAAGCAAGCAACACAACAACAGCAACAACTACAGAACCAACAACACATCAAATGCGTCTTACTAAACCCAAAAAAATAAAAACAACAACAGCCAAAGACAATTAACCCAACAAGAAACGACTATTGCTAAAACTACTAAAATCAACTATGAACCACACTTGTAAAATATGTCAACGAACCCACCCAGAAAAAAAATACAACAACAAACCACAGAATACATTGTGTATTATATGACAACAAATCACCACAACACAAGAACAACAACAGCCACATAAAACAAAAAAAAGAAAAGGTCTTAAAAGAGTTTTGATGCAATATATATTTTATAAGAAGTAAACGAAGTAAGCTGAATCAAAAATGCAAAATGAATACAAAACAATATGAGACAACAAACATCGATATGCAAAAACTAAATCAACAAAACGCAAACATTAATTAACCAAAAACAACAAAGCTTCTCTCTTGCACTCTCTACCGAAGAATCAAAGATATCGAACAGAAGAAATGGAAAACTTGGGCGGAGAAGAGCATCACTAACTCACCACTAACTAATATTACCTTTTGATTTTGTTCATCCTTTTCTAATGATTTGTTTTTGTATTTTACAACAGTTTTTCGGTTTTGATAGACAATAACAAAACACCACTACAACAACCACACGGATAACGCTTAGAATCGTATGAGTAGCATACCTAGCATCCACTGCGTCGGTCCCAACAACTACTATATAATACCATCTACTACTATCCCGCCCACCAGCCACCCACCTGCCTGCCTTGCCTGCCAATGCTATCCAAAACGTACCTAACTAGCTAATCCCCAACTAACCAGAGGGTACTACCAGAGTCTATCGAATGATTCCAATACAAAATGTAAAAAGAGAATCGGGAGCATCTGATTATCGATAACCATAAACTCTCTTTGCTACCTTACTAACCCAATTTTTGTTGTGTATGTGTGCGTCTCTGTGTGCGTAAATAAGTGCCAGATCAGAAAACGATTCTATATAGATATAGATATATATATATTTATATATTCTACCCCAAGTAAAAACAAGTATTCCAACCAGAACATCTACAGAAAAGACAACCTACTACTACTTTATAACTATATAACTACAACAACAACAGCTACAACAACAACAGAATGCAACCAACAAAAAAAATATCTAAAGTCTAAGCAAAAATGCACCAAATTCAAGAAAAAGTTCAAATTCTTTTGAAATATCATTCAATTTTATGCAATCTATACAACCAAATCAAATCAAATAAAAATAAAACTGAAATTCAAAAACCACGAAAATGCAAAAAAAAATATATATTATAAAAATAAAGTATAGATATATGTATTTAAAAATAACTCTTTGGGCAGGACCAAGCATCACAACAAAAACGAAACTCGCAGAAACAAACTAAAAATTTTGCAAGAATTCTCACTGTCTCTCTCTCACTATCAAAAATCAAAAATCAAAATAAATCACAACCAACACTATCTACTATCTATCTCTATCTCGCTTGTGTTTGTCTGTGTGCAGGAGAGATGCAAGGCACTGTTGTTGTTGCACTTGATGATGCAGCCGAGGAGCGAGCGGAAAAGTGGGAAAATTCGGCGGAGAGGCGGATACTACGGATACTACGGATACCATGGCATGAAATGGAAATTGGAATTGGAGCATCGCAACGGCGCCGCAACGAAAATGGAGCCCAGAAGCTCCAGAGTTCAGATACCGCCATCAAAGATACTACCGGCACTAATACTACTGCTAATGCCACTAGTACAACTGCCATTACAACCCCAGCAATTAGTTGTCGTTATAAAGCAAAGTCGTATTTGAACAGATCCTTGAAATGTTGTTTGAGTGCCGCACAAGATTTTGACGGCCCAAGTTGCAAAAGTTTTTGAATTTTAATTGCATAAAACTGAAACATACACTATAATATACTATATATATATCGGAATAAACCCGGAGATATACATTTGAGCGAGTATGTTGCCAATTGTGGTTGTTGCTGTGCCTGATGTGTTGACAATCCGACGAATCGCGATTGAAACCCGAGAGACCGGTCCCGAATACGAATCATATAGAACTGCTTGTTGGAGATCTCATGTATAATATATATACATATACTTTTTGTTCTATTTATCATACCATGAACCACAGCTTTCAATTCGAACTCGAAGTTTATTTAATTTACAATGTTATTAACGAAACATAATTATCAAAAAAAAAAAAAAAAATTAAAAACAAAAACCGACTGGGTAAACATTTACCATTGGGATCTGTTCAAAGTTATGTCAGCCATAGCCCTATACCATACTCGTATTATTATCGCCACTGATTTTGGGGCCTGTAGAGAGAGTTGTATATGTACGCTGGTGGTATTAGTCGGTCGGTATCGCTATCGCTTTCGGTATCGGTACTATCGTATCTCATGTATGTAGTTCCCACCGCCGGGCACCGAAACCCCGCTTTTGATTTTGTGCCCGGCCGGTCTCAGAGGTGGTATACATCGAGATGAGAGGCGTCGACTACACAGCGACTGTGCCGGAGGTGAGTCAGTTGAAGCACTCTAATCTAACCCTATGTCTAACTACAAACCATTTCATAGCTTTTAAGTGCGAAGTCAGATCCAGCCCCCAAAGCAATTGTAAAATGTCCAGGCCCCCAGCACAACTTAAGAAACCTTCTCACAATAAATATCTGCTGTACTTAGATCTAATTCATAAGAAAATATATTTCACTTAAGATCAGAAAACTCACCATCACATAATTGTGAAACACTTTTGTGATAGATGGATTTACAAATCAATTTGTCCAGAACATTGTTCTTTCGAATAGACCAAACAACCACTTAATTTAATATCCCAAGGCCGTTAAAATGAATTTCTCTAACCTGGCAATCGATGTAAATCATTAGTCCATTTAACCATAAAAAGTCAATAAAACAAACGCAAAATGCTGTACATAAAAAATTAATTGCATTGCGCTGGTCAAAACATTTTGGCGAACTAGTGGGGTGAAACAAAAACAAATAAATAAGTTAAACAGGTTCTGAACAACTCGTTGTTGGGCCATTAGAGGTGGTGTATGTAGTTATTGGGGTCGCCATTGAGCGATTGCTGGTTGTTTTGGTCAGGTTGGGCACTAGATGTTGGCCCTGAAACCGAAACTTTGCCGGAGCGTGTGAACAACCCAAACAGGCTGGCGAAAATTCGCAATATAATGCAGGTCGAGTAACCATTGTGATGGATTTTCTAGATAGCTAGATGACGTTCTCCACTGTATACTTAATACCTAATTCCCGATAATCTTGCTTAGAAAGCGCTTGATTTATGGGGCTGTCGCCTTTTATCTTGGCCCGTGACGTATGGCTCATCGGTGTCCAGTTCGTTTTTGCTAAAATGCTGTGTGGCTGTCATAAATTAATCCACTTAAAATGTATTATATAAGCTGGCTGGCTGGCGTGAGTTTCTGAATTGTATTTCTTTGTTTTATTATTTGTGTTGATAGCTTGTTTGACTGACCTACCCCAACTTGGTTCTCTGATGGAATGTTTTTTCTTTGCGTTCTACTATATTATATAAATATACTGATTCATTGGCATGCAAGGCAATGAATAACGCGGTAGCAACTGTACAAAACACAAAATATTAGCTTGAATTTTATTTATGAACAATCTGATGACTCTTCTGGGTATTTTCTGTTCTGGTGCTTAAAGCTAAGTAAAAGAAACTACGGAATTGGGAGCTGGTCACTTGTGGCTCCCATATGGTCTAGTGGCTAGGATATCTGGCTTTCACCCAGAAGGCCCGGGTTCGATTCCCGGTATGGGAAAACTTTTTGCCACATTTTTTTTTTCTTTTTCTTTCTCATTTCTTAGAGGTTAACCGGATATCAAACACACATACACATGGGTGGTTTTTTCTAGTTAGCCTTTAGTGGTATTCCCAAAAAAAAAAAAAGAAATACAGAAAAAACAGAAAAGAAAAAGGAAATGAATAAGCAACGCCACAGATACACACACCACAACAAATGCCAAACAACCAACCAATCAACAACATCAACAACAACTACAAAAACAACTACAACAACAACAACAACAAAAAGCAACCAACCAAACAACCAACCAAAAACCAAACCAAACAGAAATTCAACAAATTTGTGGATACATTTATCACGCGCAAACTGTTTGCCATTTGCTCTTATCTCATTTCAGTTAAGGAGATTGGAAATGGCCGCTCGCCATTACTGCAGGAGCCTCTATACGGTACACGACCTCAGCCCTACAGTGAGTAGAAGGCGCCTATTCATTTGTAGTTTCTGTTTAGCTGACAAATGTTGTACCCCCTGACCTCTCAGACACCTTCCCAAAGAAATACCAGATACCAACCCATCAACACCCCACACCCACCCACCTTCTCATTAATTTTCATTCCCTATTCCCGAACCGAAAAAAAAAATAAGAAACAAAAACCCAAACTATGTTGGTGCGTGTGTTTGTTGATTGTTTGGTTGCGTTGAAATATTTGAATTATTTATTGTTTTACGTTATTCATATTGTTGGGATCTCTTGTAGTTGCCACATAAGTTAAGTTCCTTTAGCCGTTGAGAACCCAATTAAGGGAGACACACAGTCGCACACACTCACTCGCACACCGATTCACACCTGGCTGGGGGAAAAGTTCTTCTAATTGCAGGCTCTTAATGCAATCATTACAATTTTCTAGCCCGACATATGCGCAATTAAATGCAAAATTATGAGCCAAGGCGAACCAGAGTGTAATCCTAATTAACTCGCTTATGAGAGCGACAAACACTCGACCCAATTTCCCTTGCTCGAGAATTCTATTAAGGCAAACTTTTGAGTCAACAAATAATCGAATGTTGGACTTGTTTGGGCCCTAAAACGTGACTCTAAGCGAAAATCAGTTTCCTAAGGGGAAAAAAAAGAGGAAAAAATAGTGTCACATAGAACTGCAAAAGGAAATGAGAGCTGTATAAAGTGGGCGGTGGTGGTGGTGGTTGTTCAATATTATTGTACGAACATGTGTCTTCATTTCGATGCCGACTTTGTGGCCTGCCAAGACCATCAACACTCTCCATTTTTCCCCCAAATCGATTTGGCTTCCAGCAGTCTCTGCGCTCGTGTGCGTGCGAAGTGCAAAATTAATTGATTTTTTATAGCATTTCGAGTATTTCCTAGCATTTCCCAGCATTTCCGAGCATTTCTATTTCAATTGCGAGTATCGAAGTGTGAAATTTCCAACGAAAGCCACCAGAACTGGGTCGGTGAGTTGCTTTTCCGGCCTTTCCGTTCCTTTCCTTTCCTCGTCTTTCTTTTTTGGCAATAAAATGATAAATGCGGCCTGGCCGCAAATCAAGGGGAAAGGATTCCAAAAAGGCGAAACTAATCCCTTAATTAAGGCGCTTCAGTCGTTGGCTTAATTTGGACGCACACTTACTTTGTTGCTTATCGATCGTTTGGAAGTGAAACTTTTTCAGCTAAAGGAAACTCGACGCCTCGGGGCCGCACCTAGTTACAACTTTTGCATTATCTGAAAGCCGCAAACTATAAACTAAAAACCTCGGCAGCATCCTACCGTTGCTGGTTATCAAAACTTATGTAACCTGCCCTGCGGATATGCCGGCTCGTTTATAATTTTTGCCAGAGAAAATCTACAGCCTCTGCCGCCTGCGCCTGCCTTCCTGTGGATGTTCTAATTTGTTGTGCGTAAATAACATTTCAAATTGGCCTGCCTTTGCATTAGGCCGGGCTCAAAGTTTCCTTGGCAAACAACAATTGCCGGGTAACTTCGTCCCACTTCGAAGGTCCCTGGTTTTCGGTGCTCTGGGCTTTGGGGACAGACAAACTGATGCAGAAGATTAAGTAAAAATCCGTCTCTAACTGATGCTTGGCTGCTGCTTTTAATTGCATTTTACGCAAAAGTTTAAGTTCTCGTCGTCGTTGCCTAGGTTTCAATTAGAGGCTTGGGGTTTGAACCCCATCCCCATCCCTATCTACACATTCCTATCTCTTCTGTAAGACCATCCCAACCCCTATGCGAAGTTTCTTTATATATATTGCAAATACTGTGGGGAGTTGGGAAAAACTTTTCGGCCACTGCTGCTGGCTCCTCTTTGTTGTATTCCTGGGAGTTATTTCGTTGATTTTCGATAGTAAGCGGTGGCCCCTGACCTTATCCCCTAAACCCCCTCAATTTCGCCCAGAATTTGGTAAACTTTTGCAAGCAAATTTTCTTATCCATGCTATTTGTTTGATAATTGGCCATGGCCACGGCATTTGGCATTGTGTACTCCTGCCACCTTTTTTGTTGGTATAAAGTTTTCGGTTGCTTCCAGCTAAAAAGTCGAAATTCAATTGATTTGAAAGAGCACCCAGCAAAAGTGGGGGAGAGTTCAAAGTGTAATGGATTCATTCGAAGAGTTTGTTTCGCTCTGTTTTTTTTTTATATTTTATTTTATTTCTTTTTCGGTTCACTCTATTTTATTTCTGTTTGCTTTAACCCCCAACATTTCTTCTTGGTTGGTTGCATGTTTGCTAGTGGTTTTTGGCATGCTCGGGGCTAAATATATGTGGTTAAGAGCCGAGCTAAATATGTTTCGTGTTGGCAAATATTTTTCCATGATTGGACCATTTGTTGCCTTTTCCTATTAGATGATTTGTTCTTGGCTGAGTTAATTTACAGCTGCAGAGCGGGCCAATCAACGAGTTTGATTCTGCACTGTTGTGCTCATGATAAATTTATTAGAGAAAAGCGAAAGTTAAACAAGTAGTTTAGAATGCAAATTAATTATTTAGATATTGATGTTTTCGATTGATAGTTAATGTTTAATGATTTGCAAGCTCTGATAAACAGAATTGACAATTATTTATTGGTATGTGCTTCCTTTTTATAACGTATCCTCCGAGCTCACCCCATTATTTCCACCGACCTGCCAGATGAGTTTATGCATAGCTGATCACTTTTCCGTCCGCTGTTCTCCCTTTGTCAATTTCCCCTTGGATTATGCATGTCTTCCCTGACTTCCCTGGCCTAATCAGAAAATAACAGCAAGCCCAGTCTCAGTTGCACTTATGACAACGCCGAGTAAGAATTCCCACATTCAAAGGCGAATGCGAAGTGTATTCTTTGGGGCTTTGGGGCCTGTAGCGGGCTTTCTTTGGCTGCCTAATAAGCATCCTTGGGGAAATTATGATGAGCAGAATTCAATTTCGTGTTTAATTTGCAGTGAATCCGTTTCTTGGACTTGGACTCACTTTTAGTGGTGATTTACCAGGCACAAGAGGAGTAATAAAATATATAAGGCAAGAAAGTAGCGGAAGCAATCTTCGCTGGCCCCCAAAATCTTCAGGGCAACCTTGTGTTTTTGGGCTTTGTTTAGGCTGGCTAAAGTTTTTATTTTCCTCGAACAACTTTCGTTAAGAGTTTCCCCCGAAACCGCGGCTAATATGCAAATTTGTTGCTGCCTTTGTTTTGCGCTCTGGCCCCTTATATTATACAAATAAATTTCTATGTATTATCTTTCTCGACTGCATTCGCAGCTCTTTGGCCTTTCCTCCATTTTATTTTTTAACCACAATGAGCGCTTTTCATTATTTGCTGTGAAACAACATTTTCCCTTTTCTTTTCTTTTATTTTCCTTTCTTTTCATTATTTTATTTATATTTTATGCTGGCACTTTTGTTATTCTTGCTGCTGCATAAATAAGTATTTTTAATTTTACCACAAAGTTTTTTTCGGGTTCTTCATTTTGAGCAAAGCAAATGAAATGCTAAAGTGATTTTTATTAAAAAGTTTACTTTTTAATCTGATGTGCTCGTTGCCTTCGCGCCCCCTCTTGCCTTCTATTTATTTAATTTTTTCGACTGTTCTTCTCTTTTGCATAATTTTACCCTGCGGTTTGCCCCCGCCATATGCCAGTGAGGTTAATTAAAATTACAATTTTTTTGAGTTTTCCCTTAAAGTTAAAGCGCATTGAGGAAGCCAAGTCTGTAGTGTGCATTAACTGCAAAGTTTCACATAGCCGCTTTGTTAATTAGCATGCCATAACGACCCGGAAGCCCCAAAAAGTATGCTAAGCAAGAGAAATGATTGCCGGGACTTATCCCAGTGCAATTTCAATTGCAATTCATAATGATTAGCATATTTATGGGCCTTTGTCCTGTGCTTGGGGACGGGGACCTGTCTCACTGATTCTCGGCAATCGTTCACACCTCTAAGCCGGTAGATTTCCCAAAAGCGGGTCACAGGCTACAGTCACTCAGAGAGTTGGTCTCTGGGGTTCCGAATGAAATGCGTGAAAGCCGTCGGTCCCCAAGGAGGCGCAAATCCATTCGACAGGGCGCGCCTGTAAAAACAAAATGGCCAACATCCCGGCCGGAAGTTTCGAGTTGCCTCGAGCGGTTGGCTGGAACAACTGTAAATGGGAGCGTGACTACAGCAGCTTGGTCTGCCATTGCGGCTCGCTTTACTGCTGTTTCCGGCGTGGTAGGAAGTGTTTTTAATTTTAACGCAAGTGCTCTTCTGACTACTCTTTGTGGATAGGCTTACAGAGGGAAAAAATATTAAGAAAATAAATTAAGAAAGATTAAGAATGCTTAGTATTTTATTATGAGGTGTAGTTATTCAACAACTATTTCGAGAATGAACTCTAGATCTTTATCTTGTTAGGATAAAATTGAAAAACCTAACCTACTTCTTTTTCTTAACCAGTTTCAGTCCAGATTTAATGGTTTTAAATGATTAGGGTATAAAAACAATTAACAAATATATAGTCAGATTTAATGTTTTCAAGTTACATATATGGGTATGGAAACAAATAATGAGTAGATAGGAATTTTAGGAAATATATTTTACTTTTAAAGATGAAAATAAAGATATAGTCTTAAAAATATTTATTAACAATGTGAATTATGCCTAAGATTAAATAAATTATTCGATATAAAAATATTGATATCGATATTTTTATCACTAAGAACTCTTAGTTTATTTGTTATAACAAATATAAATGTTGCAATTTTTCAAGTGCGAACCACATCAAATGCAATTTCCATTTACTTTATAACAATCCTTAGAGCTTAGCAATTTTTCCAGTGCACGCTGCGTGCTTTTGAATCGGAACTTGGAATTTCAGCCTCTTGGAGAGCTAGAGAGCATCTCCCAGCTGATGGCATCATCAATTCCGCCCACAATTCGAGCTTTTTATCAAAAATTCAGCAACATGCAATGCAATTCCCAAGTTTGAATTGTATGTCATATATTTTTCTTCTCCAGCAGCTTGTCCTGCGAAGCCTGCTCCCGTTGTTCCCTGGTGTTGCTTCAGCTGCCAGGGGAAAACTTTTATGAGAAATTGAACGTCAGAATTTGCCGTCTCGCCCAGCCCGCAGTTGTGTTTTGCATTATTGCCATGCCATAACAGCCTGCGGCATTGCATTTGAAAGTTATCAGCGAAAAAAAAAAAAGCGAAATGCCGAGTAGAAAAACTAGGTGAAGATGGGGGCAGCATCTGCTGCAGGCGGTATTGTGACGGAAAGTTACTTACTTGAGCTCGATTTCAGTTACTGAGTGTTTTTCAATTGTTATGCTGCTGCTGCTGCGCCGACTTGTGTATATATGCCGGGGTACTCCAATCGTATCTGCCATCAACACATCATCTCGTGTACCTTTTTTTTTTTTGTGGAACCAGCCATAAGGGAAGGGCGGAGGGCAGGGGTGTTTTATTGCGAAATATTGGCAACAGACTGCCGCAAATTGAGGAAGCCCAACATTTACCCCTAGCCCGATTCCAATCCCCAGCTATCTTGGCCATCTCTGGGCTGCCATTGTTGTCGGTGGGCTCCCTGTCACAGTGTCTTTGTGGGGCCCTGACTGTTATTGAAACATTTCTGGCCAGATAATAATTTTGCTTTATTATTTTCTGGCTTCTGTCGGCTCTGTTCGAGTGGCTTTTGTGCTGTGTGATGGTGCTGCTGCTGCTGCTGCTGCTGCACTTTGCTGTCCGTCTCTCCGGACATCGATAATTGGCGAGTTTTGGCACTTGCAGCCGCTTTTCACACCCCACACCGCACTTCCTCTCCCCACACTCGATCCAAATCTGAATCTGACAAGCCATTGGCCATTTTCGGGGGGCCTGACATTTTCCGATTGTTTAACTGCCATCATCCCAGCCAACCAACCAGCCAGCCAGTCCCATACTTGTCGGTTGCTGGGAAAATATTGCCAGCAATTTGGCCATCATCGCTGGCATCTCGTCATCTCGTCATTGTGCGTAATTGAGTGTAGCTTTCTGTGATGCCTCCTCGAAATGTTGATTGCGATGGAGGGCAGGACAATAAGTGGCGAATCTATCGTTCGTTCGGGTAAGCGGAAGGAATCCAAGAGGGCAGATATCAGTTGACAGATTGCATAGTGGCTGAAAAGGAAATTTAGCTATTCACAAAATATCATATAAATACATAAATAATTTCTGGTTGGGCTTGGTAATTAATTGATTGTGGCTTTGGTAAATATAAATGTGATATAAATGGATTATTCAACACAATTTAATTGAGTCTGAAAGGGAAGCAAGCAATTCATTTAAGCTGCCTTTTGATTTATATTCTTAGTGAGGGTTTTAAATGTTATTTACTTTTGTATAGGATAAACATATTTATACAAGAAAGAAAACATTTAGTAATATCCTATTTATTCATTGCCCTTTTAGTTTTGACAATGGTTATTTAATAGGACGCACAGACTCCAGAGTTCTTTGGGATTGATCTTAATTATAATAGAAACGTAATAAAGAATTTTAAATAAGTTGTTATACAATTCTCTCAGTCTTTGTTAAGTAAATTGTTCAAAAAATTTTCTTTTAATATACTTAATATTTTATTTATTATGAATATTTAATTTTGCAAGGGTTAAATACCTTTAAAAAAAATTATCAGAACTAATGAATTAATATAAATTGTACAGCTCAGACAACACTGCGTATGAGTGATGAATGGAGGAATTTCAGTCTCCTTAAATAAATTGTTAAAATATTTATTTTTAATTATAGTAAATAGTTAAATGTTTAAAAATATTAAATTTACAACGATTAAAATATCTTGTAAAAAACTGTCAGAAGTAATCAATTAATTTAACTTTTAAAGCACAGACAACACTGCGTATGAGTGATGAGTGGTGGAAACATCACCAGCGAATGCTTTGATTTGGTTTCTCCCTCGTGGAAACATTTCCGCCCATTGGGCTGCACTGAGGAGGAAATCTTTAACGAGGGGCCAAAGTTCGAATATCACATGTCAAGAGTCTCGTGTTCCTTGGACCTTGGGCCCTTGCCTCTGTTCTTGCTGCTGTTGTCAGGGCTCAAAGTTGCATGCCACGTAAATTGGCGGCGCCGCATCTCCGGCCACTCAGCCCACCGAGGAGCAGCGCACTCGCACTGGGACAGATTACATGCATGTGGAAACAAAAGACTGACGGGGACATTGTGCAACTGTCATCGGCGGTTGTCGTCCAACTAAGCATTTAATTTTAGCGCAGCCAGCGACAATTTTAGTGGTCGGAAAAGTCGCAAAAGTCGGCAAAGTCGGGCTCTCGCAGGGCCTGCGGCCACTTTGTTGCCATTGCCGCAGTTGCGCAATATGTATGGAAAACGGCTGTTAACTGTTGACGTTGGGAAATTGTAACTGTAACAAAAGACAAGGCAACTTGTCCCAAACACAATGAATGCGAACCGCGAACGCGAGTGCGAATGGCAAACGTCGCTGATGGCCGGGAAATTGAATTAGCAAAATGCCTGCAATCGTAGGAAAAACTAAAGTGGGATGTGGGGATGGGGCAAGAATTGAAATGGAAATGGCAACTGACTCTGAGATGCCGCGAGTGGAAAAACATCTTAGGAGGTCGGTCGACTGAATTATGCACTACTCAAGTTAATTGCAGCCAAGGGGAAGAAATAACCAACTGTATACCTCCCCTCCCATGGCTAACATCTGACAAGCTGGCTTAAAAAAAAAACAAAAAGGAAACTTATTCAATTAAACTTTGCCATTTTGCCATGGCATGTAATGGAAAGTGTGCTCCTAATGGAGGGCAACCTTGGGCAGCTTTACCACTGCTGTAACCACCGACTGTGGGCCTGAATAAATTCCGTTTTAAATGAAATTTCGTTAAAATATAATATTTGCCAAGCTCCATTTGCTGGGCGTGGCGCCACACATGGTGACATGCGTTGAAATTTTTCATTTGATCATCCAGCAGTTGCAGCTGCACATGCAAATTAGAGCGTTATTATATGGGCCCCTCTTTCGGCAAGCTGGCAACTCTGAACTAAGAGGCTCTGATGAATGGGAATTGTGCGGAACGTAGAACGCAGGGGGCAACCCTCGGGCGAGCTTTTGACTTTTTGGCCAGCTCACGACAAAATCTCTGTGGACGTTGTTTCATTCAACACACAACTATGTATTTTCTAGGGAAAACTGGCTCTGATTTATGCATGTTCTGCTGCCACATGAGTCCTTAGCTGCTACCCCCCCACCCAACCCATCCATCCGCTCAACATTGTTTGATTAATTTCATAAGCTTTTGCCCGGGGTCGCAAAAAAGGACAACACATATGGCCCGTATAGTTTGTTTTAATTGTTGCAGCACTTCACAGGCTTAAAGAGGCTTGAGCTGAGCGCCTTTGAGCGTCAAGAATTAGATCTCATGGGCCATTAAATATTCTATTTATAATCTTTAAATATTTATTAAAAGATGAACAAAAGAAGTGAAAACTAATTTATATAAAGTTATGCTTCTTCTCCGCTTTGTTAGCTGGGATTTTCCCCAGATTTGTCGTTTGTGTTTTCCTTAAGCCAGCTGACCAAAAAACCAATCTGTAAACGTTGACAGCTCTGCTTAAGGAACCCCCATACCATCGCCTAATCCCCTGCAAGAATAACAATGGCAGGCTATATATCCTAGCAGTTGGATGTGCAACAGTTTCCACCCGACTACTGGGTGTTGTGCAATTTCTTGTAAATTTAATTTCCTGCCTTTCACATTTCTGCTCATTTGGCTTGGCACTCGGTGCGAACTGACATTGACTCTCTCGATTTTGCTGATTTGCATTTGGCAAAAGGCGATGGAGATGTCTTCATTGCTCATCAGCTATGCAGAATTCATTTCCTCTTTCGTTCAATTACACAGTCATCGTTTTGGGTGAGCCATCACCACCAGCATCCCACCAGATTGCAATAATTTACGAATCAAATATTTGTCAGGTGTCACAGCAAATTCGTTGCATTTTGCAGAAGTTAATTAGTTTTCTCTGGGGTCTCTCAAGATTTCTATAACTTTAGCAATTCAAAATTTCAAGCATATTGATTGTGGCTTTCTGCGGGCAAAGTAATTGCCAATTAGTCCTCGACATATGTAAAGAATAATTTCTGAGGCTTATTGTTTTACTGCAATGGCAAAAAAAAATTGTTTGAGAAATCAATTTTGGGGAAAAATTTGTTCAATTTGCCAACCAATCGAACCAAAACAAATGTCAAATATTTGCCAAATTACTCAGCACAAAACCTGAAAGCCAAAAGTTATGTGCAAAAATGTTTTTGCCTGCCAATGAGACGTGAACTTTTATCGTACCTCCCCCAACCTCATCATACCCTGACCCATTATTTCCAACCTGCACTCTCACGTCAAGGCAACCTAATTGATTTTAAAATAAATAATGACTAATCACCACCTGCAAGAGCGAAAGGGAAATGTGTGCTCTGCGTTCACTCTCTGAGTTTTCTGGGTGGAAAAGCGGAATGGTGGAAATTTTGTGGCATCCACCTTCTCTTCATCTACTTGGTTTTCTGGGTCGATTCCGGTTGCTGTGTAGACACGGGTTAACCCGTCCAGAGGGATCCCTTCCGCCGCTTGATTAATTGAAATTTCACTCACTGTCAAGGTGTACACTGTGTGTGTGTGTGAGTGTTTGAACAGGGGCACGTCCGTGGGCGTTGGTAAAAGGTGGGGGCGTGGCAGCTGCAACTTGTCTCCACTAGGATATTTGTTGGCTAGGGGGTGGAGGAGTTGGGAAAAGCGTTTCCCAAATTAATTGAGTGCGCTAATTTTGGCAAAAAGGTTTTTTAATTGATGGCCCGAGTTTCGGGATTGTTGGGAAACTTGTTTACTTCGAAACTAGTTTGCTTCGAGGAAAATTTCAAGTAAATGTAGTAGGTAAATTCGATAACAACTAATCAAAGTCCGTGTATTAATTGACCCTCTGGCAATCTTTCAATTAAGCTGATTTAATTGTTTATGCCTCAAGCAAGTGATTCGATTACCGCTCGATGGCCAAAGTTAAAGTAAACATAATTAGGGATGTTTGAGGGGTTTAAAGTGTACACAAGATTGGAAATAATCTACTTGAGGTACTTCAAATTGATAGCGCTATAAAGCGATTATAGAAGTTCCATTGATAAGGAATTTGTGGTCATAAATTTCTAATTCCAATCGGGGATTTTACCAAGGGAAATGAACATGGAAAGTGGCTAATAAAGCGAATATTAGATCTGATGAATGCACCATTTTGTTCACCTGTTGTAGTGCACTTTGGTTTGCCATTCACAAAGAGTTTTTCCCAATTTTTCGCACCGCTCGTTTGGTGTTTTCATTACCATTTACCATTTGGCCATGGTCAATTTGCATCCCAAATGCACATGTGTGTGTGTGTGCTTTTGGCCCATTCTTCTTCATTTTGGCCTCTAAATGAACATGGTTTTGGAAAATGCTTTCCGCCGCGTTGCGTGGGCAATATGCGCCTTTATGCGGTGGTGTTGATGCGATAATTGTGTTCCGAGTGGCATTTGATCCAATGAATGGTTCAGCACACAGCAGCGGCATAAATGCAGTGTGCGGGATTGGCAAACATTATCACGTAGGCCAAACGGTCTGACTTTCCAATCGATAGCTGCGAATAATGTGTGCCTGCGAGTTTTCTTTGGCAAAGTAATGACCCAAAAGTCTAAATTTTCCGTACTACATTTGCTGCTGCAAGGCTCGAATAGATATGCGAACCCCCCGCCCATCTTCTCCCCGAAGCTCTTACATACTTGTGCATACATTTACATTTACCCTAATGCTATGCCCGGGGGGTTCCAAGACCCCCTTATTTCCCATTCGCCCCCCCTTTTCGCTGGCTGTGTGCCAGGACAAAGTGCTGTTCCAGAAGGATACAGATACATATAGATGTAGATATACGTATACGCACAGGCAGCAACAGTCTGCCTGTTTGCTCTTCGCCAATATTCAAAAACTGATTTTCATATGTCTTTTAAGTTTATTTGCGAGCGGGCAGATTGCGGGCAGACACATCCCGCCCCCATTTCCATTCCATTTCTGCTGTATCTGTTTTGGCATCGCCTTGTGGCTCTTATCGCATCCGGCACACGCATAAAAGTTGGCCGAGTGTTTGCAATTTTTTTTTCTGCTACCCGTCGTCGTCGTCGCTCTCTTTTAACTTTTTTTATTGGTCCCGAATTTAATTCACAGAGGAAACAGCTCCTGTGTGTGTAAGTTTCTTTTTTCGAAAAACGATTTCAAATGCAAATTTTATTGGAACAAGAGGGAGTCGTCGGTAGGGAGATTAAAATCAATTCAATTTGCTGCAGACCCAGCAAAAGTGGTAATAATTTTCCTTCTTTGTTTTGCCAACGAACGAGCATACATACACACACAGAGTCAACCTTTCTTTTACTTAACATAATGAGATTTTGAGCGAGTGCGTTTATTGTTACGGAATTTACAATGGCTTAGCCTAGGGGAATTTTGTGTTTAGTCAGGCAAATGAAACTGAGTTGGGATAGGGAGGCTGGCTGTTTTGGGCCCAGTCAGTCAGTCAGCTGGCTATTAATTGACCCATTTCTTAGCCCTCTTTGGTTATATGCCAGGCACACTGCCGGCTGTCAATATATCACACGTTATGCACCATTAAGTGCTCGCTTAATAGGCAGCCATTTATCAAAGGCTCCCTCGATGTGCTGCCAAATGTTAAGGAATCGTGCCGGGATGAGCTTCGTTTTGCTGGTGAACAAAAAATCAGGAATGAAGCAAGGCGTCAGATGCCGTCGCGTTTGTCATAATAAAAGTTACTTAAAAATTGAGCGAAAAATATCTGGGCGAGCATAAATCAATGCCCTTGGCAGGTACAACATGGCGCCTGTGTGATTTATGCCTTGGGGATAGTGGTCTTTTCCTTTTTTTACACCCAAAAAATATGCTCTTGGTCAATGAGGCCCATAATTAGCCAGCCCACGAGGCGTATGCGCCATTAAAGCCAGGCTGTGTTTATTGCGCATACGCCCCATGTTACCGATAATAAGCGGAAATAAGGAATTACTGCAACAGGAGGATACGTTCTACCCTCGTAAATTAACAAAACTTAAGCCTGCCGTTTGATAAACACAACTTGACTGTGTATCTTGTGTACCTCTCGGCCCAGTTTGCTTAGGCAAAGTGCAATGGGTAGGTAGCAGGTGGTGCCCCAGTGCAATTGCAATGCCAGTTGCACTTGCAACTCCCAACAGGCTGCCACAATTTATTGCCCTGGCTTCGACAGCCTCGGGGCAATCAAATAACAAAATGGCAGCGCAGCGCTTTGACATTTAATTGCCTTCTCGTTGGTGGCAAACTTATGAAATATTTTTGTGACACGGCTCCAGTGCGAGTAGTTCCCAATTGCATCCTCTTTTCCTACACATTTTGCCATCTCTCGTATGCTGCCGATTTTAATAAACGACAGACCTTGTCGACTGTTGTTCGATCCGCGGCTTGTGGCTCCCATTTTGTTATGAGGAATCCAATCCTGCCAGCCCATTGCACTTTTTAATTTGCTGATTGCGCATGGCAACAGCGAAACGAGCAGGCACGATTAGTTTTATGAAATGCAAATATTTCATTTAAAGCTTAGAATCTTTAATATGCAAATTTATGTTTTGGGAAAATTTATGTAGCCATTCTTCACTACATTTTAATACCCATTACTCGTATAGTAAAAGGGTATACATTATGCGTCGGAAAGTATGTAGCAGGTAGAAGGAAGCATTTTCGTCCCTATAAAGTAAATATATTCTTGATTAAGATCACATGCCAAACATTTTTCAAATCAGACCATACAATAAAAAGTTAAAAGCAAATAAAGTGCGCCATCTCGAAAACAGCCGATTTGCTGCTTGCATACGTCCATCTCCCTCGCACTCCCTTTAGCTGAACTTTTCTATTTTGCATTATTATGTTAATAACTAAATGTATTTCAATGCCCGTCCTAAAATAAAACAGCATAGAATACTAAGAACAGTAGGGATATTATTTATAAGTTTAAGCACTTATTTGACGAACTAAGACAAAAACTCCTTGATTCATGGAATCTCTACAGAAAAGTCGCCTTCATCCCTGTCCTTATATGAATAGCACTTTTCTGCACCCAACTCCAGCAAGCATAGGTAGGCTGTTTCGACTTTTCGAGCTTGTTCTTTCTTAGATTCAGTTGGCGTGGGTTTGTTCAGCTTGCATGCCACATAAATCAGCCTGAGGATGAACTTAATGCTCTTCCCGGACAAAATAAACTTGGAGAACATGGACGTGATTTGAACCATCATACTTGAAGAGATCGGCAAGTCCTCGTTAAACAGTTCCACCTGGCGAATCAGAACCTTGACGCCAGAGGTCACGGCTAAGTCGAACAGATCTTGCCTGTTCATTTGTGGAAAACACATTTCAGCATGGTGACCCTGAGTCGACCCCATGGTAAAGCCAAAGAGCAAAATAAAACATAAGACCAAGAGCTTCTTCTGTAAGGGAAAGGGTTTTAAATAAAGATCTTCAAGATCTTAAAGATCTTACCATTATATCAATGCTACCTGTTCTTTGCTAAAAGATCCGTCTACAAATAAGCATTTTGAAAAGTTCAGAACTTAATTTGCTGCTAATCAGCCGGAAAATCCGATTTCCAATGCTGCAAATCGAAAATAAAGCGTTTTGCCTGGTCTAAATGTTATGTAAGCGTAGAATTTTCCAGGGAATTCCTACCGCATTATATCCAGAATTTTAATATCTCTCATTGGCGCAGTTGCGCTGTGCTGGCATTGACCTTGCCTCACACTTGGATAGTTGGCCAAAATGGGTATTCATTAACAACACCAAAGGCAAACAAATAGAGCCGAGGCACGCGAGAAATTCAATGTGAAATAAAAGCGATTAATAGAAACAGATTCGATGCTGTGCCTGCACTGCGTTAAATTTTTGGTTCGAATCTACCTCATAAATGAGACGGCAAAATCAAATTTCCACTCAGCCCCATGGAGTGCGAGGCTTTTCCTCTTAGCCGTTTGCAGTGTTTACAATTTTCCAGTGCTTTATATATGACGCTCGGTTGTTGATAGTTTCTGCGTGCGCCTGTTTTCAATGAAATCGTTCAATATGGATACCGATTTTGTGTGGGAATATAAAATTGGCGAATTATTCATGTGTCGAAAGAGGGGATCGGTGGGGGGTCTCTCCATCAGAATGTCCGCTTGTTTATCTGGGTATGTGTTTACTCCAGGCGAATCGAAAATATGCAGACAATTAAATCGCTGTGATCTATGCATTTCACTTAAAATACACTTGACGACAATAATAAATTATATAAATAAGAAGAATGCAATATGCCACAAAATGTTTATAAAGAACTTCCAAATAAAGTATTAAGTAATTAATTTTAAACTAAATATTAAACTTAAGTTTAGAAAATATTTCTCCCTGTGTAGCAAATATTTGTTGAACAATTAAAATTAGATTTCAAACTATTTTTGCGACTCTTGAACATTGCATGGCGATCGTCTCTGTGCAATTATAGTTTGCCATGAAATCTGTCGCATAAATCCCACTGCACATATATTTCGCCAACTTATTGCAGTTTTAAGCATGTGCTCAGCAATTAATGCATTAATCCAAAGTGACAGGCAGATGATGGCCAGAATATTTATGTATGAATTTATGTTCGCAGCTTATTAGATTAAGCACGTGCAATTGTTTGTTAATTTTGTTAGGATCGTATGTGATATTTTAATTTCCTCTATATATGCTTGTTTTGTTATGCAGAAAGAAAGTTCTTGTTTTGAATTTCCTGGTTGATGGCACAAGGAGTTCTCGGTAAATTCAATTTCCATCTCTTGTGCAAGTTCCACTTGTGTCCGCAATAAACAATTTCCCATTTCACCAATTTCGTTTCACCGCATTATTTACTTCCTTTTCGCCATATCCACAGCCACATCCATATCCTTCCTCTGCCACTTCCATCTCAATCGCTCCAGTTTTTATGGCAGCCAGAGCAGCGTTTATGGCCAAGAGCCATCAAATACGCTCGTGGTCAGCCGGCTGAGGGAAACTTTCGCCGCAACAATGTATCCCCACTCACGCATATTTCTATTTGCGCTGTTGGAATAGAAAACAAACAAATAAACGTCGCAGTGCATCGTATCCCTGGACGAGTTTTCCCAGCGAGATATGCTTACATAACTGCCATGATGACGATGGCAATGGCCAATGGCTCCTGATGAGCTCGGTTCAATGGCTCCATGGCTCCATGGCAACGCACGCACATTCCGAAAGTGATTTTGATTTCGATTTCGTTCGATTCCGTTCGATTTGCTTGCATCAGATGCGAACCTCGACCAAAAAAGAGACAACGGCAAACGAGTTCAATTGGTGAAAACCGCTTTTGGCCGCCAGTTTGCATCGCTATTTCCTGGCCATGGACACTACTCCGCTACACTTCACTCCACTCCTCCTCCCGCGGCAAGATGGGAAAACTTGATTTTCCAGCTGAACCCAAGGCGAGCGGAAAACGCATTCCCATTCGGATCGTGAGTTTCCCAGAGCTGTCTTCGTCGTCGTCGTCCATGTCGTCGCATGTTGCTCTAATTGCATGACAAACTCTCTTCCAACTTTCACACACTTTTAGCGTTATCTTCGGAGGTAAAACTGCAGCTTTGGTTTAAAACTGCCTGGCCATAAATGTCACATATCAAAAGGAAAAGTGAAATTTTGCTGTTACGACCAAGGCAGCCTGCGGAAATAGTTAAACTGATGGAAGAGTTCAGGGGGCTTTTCAAAACGATAGCGTTCCTAACTTTTAGTGGAGTTTAGGGAGTTAAAAATTTGAAGGACATATTTTTAAACGGAAATATTTTAGTTAATATCCTAAATATTTGGATAAGATATTTTGTAGTTAAAACCATAATTCGCTCACTTTAATTAGTGTTAAATGTTTTAGATAACTTGGTATATATTAAAATCAAGACCTATTATTAGCAACTTTCCTGCTTTTCAAAACGAGTGCGTTCTGAACTTTTAGTGGAGTATAGGGAGTTATAAATAAAGTTATAAATATTTGGCTAAGATATTTTGAACCCTAAACCGAATTTCATTCACTTTAATTAGTGTAAAATGATTTGGATAATGTGATATATATTGAAATAAAGTCTTATGCTTTCTTAAAGATCTTGGCTATTTCCGACACATTCGAACTGCCTTTTGGATTGGAATTTAGTAATTACGAAATATTTCAAAGATGCAGAGCCCATTCGAAACAGAACAGAACACAAAACCGAAATTATTCAAGACATTTTAATGTAATTAAATTCAAACGCAGCCTCTAATAATTTCGTCTGTCTTGTCTGTATTTTGCATCCTATAAATGTGCTAGAACAACAATAGAAAATGAAAGAACAGAATACCAGAGACAGGCAAATCTAATAAGCATAATGAATGAACCCCGAAACTCGGGAATGTCAGCAGCTGAGTTGCTGTTTTCACTCAACACGTTGAACTTGTGCTGTCACCTGTGAAGGCAATGATGAGCAGACCCCCTTGCACGCCACTGCGTATTTTTTTCCCCATTTTATTATTCTTTTTTTTGTGTGTTTTTTTTTTTTTGAGTTCCCAGGGGGTGACCATGGCCGCTGGCATGTGGCAAATGTCTTGCAATCCACACCCGGGCCATGTAAATACGCCTGCTCTGCTGTCGTTTGCTGTTTTGTTTAATTAATTTCTATATTAGATACACTTCATTAAAAATGCCTTGGTGGTGTGCCATTGTTGTGGGTTATTTTTGGCCATCGAAAGGAATTCGGTGATTGAGCGGCACAAATGTGGCTCGAATTGAGATCTGTGCCAGGAGATGCGTTTACAGTTACGGACTCGGCCAGCGCCTAATGGCTCGTAAAAGATCTATGGCCGGCTTGCATAATTCAGTAGATCTTTGTGTGTGCATGTCCGGAACCCAAAACACTTTAGTCCCAGCATTCAGATGCTCCTGTCTTCTCAGGACTCAGGACCGGTCCTTTCCTGTCCCGACCTCTCAACCATTCCATCCATCTGGCCAGTGCCAGAGCAATTAACGCACTCTGAGCCCGGGGTCTAGAGGTGGAAATCGGGTCAAGAGGGGCTAAGCAAAGTGCCGCCCTGGAGTTAGGGGCCATGCATTTGTCGTCGCCGGCATAATGAAATGCATTTCAGTTCTCATTAGGCATGCCATTTTGTGAATCTGATTCAGATTCCGCCTGATGGGATTTCACCCCTCGAGCCTGATGGAGTTAGTCAAATTGAAGTGCACAGAGACTGACTTTAATTGGCCAAACGGTGGCAATAATTGAGTCAATCGAATTCAGCCCCTAGGAGGAACACTACCTTAATGGTTTCTAGTTTTTCAGGTCTTTAAAAAACGAAGGCAAGCACAGAACAATGAAAAAGTAAATATAGGGGGAAACCAAAAACTCTTTAGGTCTCTTATATATACGTCTAAAAGTATGCTATGAAAAAGAGCTTAGTTTTTCGGAACAAATCCGAATGATTTTCGGAGTCAAAAAAGTGTTGCATACTTTAAGACCGACTTTTAGGTGATTGCAAAACCCTAACTAGATCTTGAGTTTCGTCAAAATAGTGGAAAATTAAAAACTCAGGGTTTCTTAAATATATCTCTAAAAGTATGCAGTAAAAAAGAGCTTAGTTTTTCGGAATGAAGCGAATAAGTTTCGGAGTTAAAGTAAAATGCTGCATACTTCTAGGCCGCTCTTGAAGTGATTTCAAAACCCTATCTAAACCTTTAGTTAATAAATGCAGCCAAAGAGCTCATTCAACATTTGTTTGGGTAATATTTTAAGTAAATTCATTTAAGAACAAATCTTTCTTACTCTACTTTGCGTTGTTCCCAGTTAATTTTGTCTCACAATTAAGGGGTTTTTATGCCAGAAGCGCAGCTACCACTTAATGCAACTTTGATGTTTTTCTGGCCACGCACCAAAGAAGAAGTTTCACCTGCTGCGGATTTTCGGGCGGAAACGAGTAAATAAAAACTTTTGCGGTTAAAGTTTTTCCGCCTTTGTTTTGGCTGTGCAAATGTGCTTGCAGCAAATGCAGCCCCCCTCCCCTTTTTTTTACTACCACCGCCCCCTCTGTCCGGAAAATGGACTTCTCATTCGTGTGGCATTTTTTGGCACTTGCCACAATGGCCACGTTCCGCTCTCACACTCGCAGGCACAGACACAGACTGAGGCGCATTCCGTGGCTCGTGGCACGTTGTTCTGGGAGCCCACTCTTCCATTCTACGGACCACGGTCTACGGAATGGTGGGGCGGCAGGGCAGAGGGGGCGTGGCCGCCACGGCTTTTTGGCAGCGGCAACTTTGCTTTGTCATGTGCCATATTTCTTTCTCGCCCGGCAACTGTGCTGCGGTGACAAAGTATCTTTTGTTCAAGAACTGCAAATGCGGCTCTTTCCTAGGCAACTTGATTCGATTCCATCAACGACTGTTCACATTAGCTCCTGCTGTCTCTTCGAATTAAATCCTTTCCCTTTCCATTGATTGTTATATGAGACAGGTTAAATACAGTTTAAATAATAATATAATATATTAAGCTTTTTAATATCAATCCATTCAAGTGATTTATGGTTGTTTCTTTCACAAAATCGATTTTTTTTTTAAAACGCAAATGTATAAAATGCAGTTAAGGAATTTTTTTAAATTCAATGTAGTTAGACTGTCAGACTGACTGAGAGGGAATCCCCCACAGTGTGCTTAAAAAATAACTTGACCTTTTAAACTCGTTTTTTCGTTATCACGAAATCAACAACTGAGAGTACTAACTTTTAATCGCTCTTCCTGAAAAATTCCCAAAAGAACTGTTAAAAACCCGTCAGAGACATGGGTCAAACCACAAAAAGATTTGTTTCTTGTGAAAGAAGGAAAGTCAGCTATTTTAAAACAAGCTATTTGATTTTCACAAGTCTATATAAGGGAAACAGTTTTGTGTGTTTGAAAATCCATAACGGCCTGCGTTAATATTTGTCATGTTGTTGGGATTAAATTTAATTTTCCGTTAGAACATATTGAACCCATTCATCGATATATTGATTTTCAGGGGTTACGGAAATGCGATAGTTAATGTGGCTGCATCGCTCTAAAAAGGGTTGCCAACTTAGCCTGCCGGGGCAACCCTATCTGAACTTTTCACATAGTATGCTCTGGATTCTAGAAAAATCCAAAGTAGGCTTTTGCGTTAAGGACTGTCAAATTCTGGGCCATGCAAGTCATTCGTCTGTGAGACGTCTTACCGTAAAGTACACCTAGGCATACATCAACCACAAATATATATAAAATAAAAAAAACCAAAAAAAGATTAACTCTGACCATAAAATTTGTGTTGTGTTACCTTATACAAAGTGTCTTACCCATAAACCGTGTTCACTTATACCGTGTTACATTCAACCGTGTTACATTCAACCGTGTTACCGAAATTTTTCTTGTTACTTCTTGTTAACACATTGACTTCGCTGCCGGCTTGTTAGTTTGCCCTTCGATCTCTTTCGCTGTCCATCGAGTAGTTCTTCGGTACGAAATAGTTCTAGAAACAAAAAAAGCCGCAGCATGAACAATCTGAACGCCAATGCCAGTGCCTTTTTGTGGCAGGCTCCGACGCAGCAATTGCCGCAGCAGTTGCAGGCGCAGCAGCTGCAGCCGCAGCAGTTGCAGCAGCCTGGGGTGCAGTCCGTGCAGGCCGGCCAGCTGCTCCATACCGCCGTCGTTTCGCAGCCGCGCAAGTTCGGCGGCAACAAGAGCAACTACAACTACATGCACGGCCAGTCCGGTCCGCTCTTGGCCGCCGGAAATCCTGCCGGCAATCCGATGGGCGGTCTGGGGGGCAACCCTAACATCTACCGCAAGCGCCAGCCGATCAACGCCTACAACCCCGGCTGTTATCAAACGAACGGTAAGCAATGGGGTTCTTCGGCGAGTTGGCCAAAACTTTCTTTCAAAGCAATTTTTCACTGAGACTCTTGGCTAAACGAAAAGTGGCCATTTTGTGAAAAAAAAGCAAGCGTATAATTTCTGCCAGAAGATTTTGCAAAACAATTTTGTTTAAAGAAAATATATATAGGTATATGACTCAGCACATTTGTCCCATTTGTAAAGACACCTAAAAAATATGAAATCAATTAATTTTCTTTAAATTTATTAAATACAAGGTAATTTTGGAATAGTGAAACAATTTATCCACCGTTCTATATATATATATGTTGATTTTTTTGTGGGCATAATGACTTGGCAATAATTAAACATACAGTAAACAATGGGGTTCTTCGGCGAGATGACCCAAACTTTTTTACGAATCAAGAAGGGCTGCTACTTTGTGAAAAATGTTTGCAAGTTTTGACCCGAAAAACATTTGTCTCATTTGTAAAGACAATTTTTGTTGCAGAAAATATATATAGGTTTGTCATGGCAAGTTTTGCACCGATAATCTCTTGCAAAGACATCTAGAAAACATGAAATCAATAAATTTTCCTTTCAACGATAATTTTATTAAATACAAGGGAATTTTGGGATAGGGGAACAATTTTTCATTTTCGTTCTATATATTTTTTTTTTGAGGGCATAATGACTTGGCATAAATATTTGCCTAGTAACAGACCATAAGTACCAAAAACCGAAATAGTGTTTAAAAACCCTGGTGTAGAACAGTAAAATTTCCCAATACTGTTTTAATCCCCCTTCCCACCTTTTGCAACATTTGTCGCTAAACGCTGTTCAACACAGATGAATTATTCAAATTGAATTCTTGTACTACTCACTCACTGTTTGAATTGTTAAATACAATATATTTATATATATATTCATATATTTTTGTGCCGTTTCTAACGATTGCACAAATCATTAAACGCATTTATTTTCTTTTGTCTTTTCAGGTAAGTCGCTGTTTTCTATACCCGAAAATGTTGTTATGCTTGAGAGCCGTAAGTACATTTGAAACTAGAGCACATTTCAAACACACACGCACACTAGAAACACAACTCCCCCACAAATACAAATACCAACACGTACATCAACATTTGCAGATTGAATCAATCAATCAATCGTCCTGGGGCCAAAAGTTGAAGAGCAACGCGGGGGAGGGGAAGGCCGGGAGTTTTTGTGATGAAATGTAAACGGCGAAATTAATTTCCAATCGAAAAGGGGGGTGGAAGGGGGCTGAAAGTTCAATTACAAAATAAAACAATGCATCTGGGCAGAGAAATATAAAGATCAAAAGATGCCAGGGCCAAATTTGCATCTCTATGCGAAATTTATTTTTCAGCCATTAATCAATTTCGCTTCTCTTCCGTTCGGATCGGTTCTTACTCCAGTTTCCTGCTGCCGGCCAGCAAAATGCAATTTACATTTTTTGTCTTGCATGAATTTTCAATTGCATTTTCTCGGTGAGCTTTTCTTCTGTGTTTATATCGAGGTCCATTAACATTTCTATAACGATGACGTTGCCGCTCGCCCAGCGACGTCCAAGATTTTCACGATTCTCCTTGGGCGTTCGTTTATTTTTCCCATTTCCCGCATTGTTTTGGCCATTTGCATAATTTTCAATGCACGCAATTTTCATTCAAAACGTCGAAGGGGTGCGCACGGTAAAACCACCTATCTATATAGCCGTAAAAGGCTTGTAATGGTTTTAAAGTGTGGCATTCTGGGCGTTGTGCCTTAAAGATGCCTCTTGAAAGGTGGAAAAATATTACCCAAATTCAATTATGGTTATGGCTCATTTTCTTAATCGTCCCCAAGATCCACCCAAGTGTCATAAAAATATGAAATTGCCGTTTGAACAGTTTTTCTCGTTGGACACAAGAAGCCGAACAAATTTGCACCATAATTAAAATAAATGCTTTCAATGGCCAATAATTGCCAAATAAATTAATTTTAATTGCAAGCAGCCGACGGCGGTTGCGGGTGGCAAAGCAGCAGCAGCACAGCCTGCTAAAAATATATTTCAAAGTGGCTAAAATAAAATGTACGCTTTACATTCGCAACGTGTGTAGGTTGTTCGACTCTCCGCCTTCTTGGCTCTCAACGTTTATATTTATTTTTAAATGTTCCGCTTTTTTCTGTCCAATACGAACGGTGCCACGCCCACTGTTCGCACCACCACTCGCCGCGGCAGATGTCGCTTTTTTTGCAGGTGGTAAGAAGCCGAAAAACACTTAAAAATACATAAAAATACCAATGGGGATATACGAGTGTATACAGAGGGGGGGTGATGTATGTGGATATGGCTGACATGTTTATGGTGGTTGCCTTCTGAAGATTTCCCCAAGATTGTTTTCCATGGGATCAGCGGCCGAGTCACTCGAAGATTTATGTGGGCGTTCATTAAACGCACATCCGTCCCGGCCGCCAATCACTTAGTTAATATGGCAAAATTCTGCCGCCGAGTATTTGCATTTTCATTCAAAATGGGACAATATGGGGGGAAAGTCGCACATTCTTTAGGTTCTTTCCCTCAGCCAGGGTTGTCAGGGCCACCGAGGGCAAACTTGACTTGTTTGTTTATTCTTATCCTGGCCAACTTCAGCAGCTGTTGTCTCTGCACAAAAATAATATACATCCATCCACATATCTACACTTTTTCCGGTTTTCGGGGTGTTCTGGGTAGATGTTTGTGTGTCTGTAGTGGCTTAATTTGCTGGCATTATTACCGTGAAGTGGGTGGCATTTTATTTGCCTTTGGGGCCTGATTGTTGTGGCTTACTTTTGCTGATTGACAGCGCATTTCGTTGCCTTTTGTTTTAGCCCAATATTTGTTCTCGCCTAATGCAGTTTTCCCCCGAAAACTTGGGCTTAGTAATTGTGTTCTGCGGCAGCTAAAATTAATTAAATTAACTTTTTGTTTTACCCCCTGCCTCTGCGAGGTATGTTCCCGAAAAATAACAACAACGCACAAACCCTTGGCTGACAGGCCGTAAATCTTCGGGAGACATCTTCCCACAATAAATTCATAGTGAAATCCAATAATTTCGTTGGTTGCCAGGAAAGATCAAGTGAAAAAACAGCAGCAGCAACATGTTCCATAATAACCCACAACCGCAGCCCGCATGTACAAAAAAAAAATACAAATTGTGTCGCTCGCATTTTATGGTAATTCAATAAATTGAAAATGACAAATTGTGTCATGTTGCGGTCACTGGATTGGCAGACCAGAGAGCCTCCCAAAAAAATATGATATATATATATATAAAACCGCTTGCGGCAGGAACGATGGGGATAATTAAATCTATGTTGGGCATCAATAAAAGTTGCAAATGGATTTTTAAAGTCGCCGGCGAGACTGCTGAAGCTGGAGCAGCGAGCAGCACATCCATCAATCAAAGACGATCAATCAAATTGTTGTCAACATCGGCGCACGCAGCTAACGATGAGTTGGTGGATGTTGCCGCTAGCTGTCGCTAGATGGCGTGTCAAACAAGGACAATGTCGCTGTCGTCGCCTGGCTGAACTTTCAGTCAAACCACCACCGCCACTAGCACCACCCAATATCCTTGCACCACCACCAGCTGCCCCACTAACGAGCGCTAATGGACACACCAGTCCTGCTGCTTCCGCAAGGAAACTATTGAGCCAAATTCGTGTGGGGTGCTTGGGATATGGAAACTTTGCCACTCCACGCAATATTGCGTCGATTATCTTCAATCAAAAGGCAGTGATTGATGACTGCGACGACGACTACTGGCCGGATGGGACTATATTCATGCTCCGGATTCCGGATGTATCCTGGAAGTTTTAAATTTCCCTTCAGCAGCTGGCAATCCGCCTTAATGCCGGCCATTCATCAGCGTCCTGCGGTATTATTGAAGGCTTTATTGCTTTTGATTACATTTGCAATTGATTCGTTTGTGCCTCGACACAGGTTGTGGATCCATTGTTTTGGTCTTTCTTATATTGCCATTTTAATTACGCTGCCCTAAAAAACAGAAAAGGGGCAGGAATATTGCCACTTAATGTGCCTAATGATTTTCTTTAATGTGCCGCTGCGCAGTTTTATGAACCAAAAAGTGAACCATTTTGCTGCCTAATTTATGCAGGACGCGGCTGCTTCATCTCACTTTGCTCCGCGCCCCTCTTCTATTCTCCTTATAATTTGTAATTAATTTAGCATCTGGACAGCCTGGCATGAAAAAATATATATAGAGGGGGGTAAAAAACGCTGGCAGCTTTTTGTCATGGAAGCTCGCATACTTTTTGGTGTAATTCTGCAGAGCAATTAATTGGACATTTTGCTAATGCGTTTGCCACTTGCACTTTTTGCCCTCTATCCATCTTTCGCTTAGAGAACCGTGCAATTTTCCAAATTACAATATCGAAATTGTCCCCCAGCTGCACATCGCACTTGCCCCATAGTTCGCCATTTGGCTCTTTTTTTCCTCCTTATTGTTTGTTATTTTTTTTATGGCACTATCGATTTTCGCTTTTCCCCCGGCCGATAAGTGAGTGGGGAAAAACTTTATCAAAGCGAGCACACCAAGTTTGTTATTAGAGCATGGTTGCGCAATTCAAAGAGAATTTTTCCACAGACTCGAGATAGTTTTTGGGGTGTATGAATATTATAAATATGCAGCGTATATTTACACAGTGTGAACTCCATTAAGTGGAAAAACGCTCGACAAACGTCGCATGCAATCGTCAGTGGGAGGGCTATCGCTTTTCCAACCACCACCCACAGAGTCAATACATCAACAACCACAACAAACCAGGCGCCTTTGGCGAGGGTGGCCACTAAAGTTGTAGTGGTTGCTCCTCAAGCCAGCTTATATCGCATTGAGAACTCTCTGCTCTCGAAATGTCACTTAACATTTATTTTCTGCTCTTGGCCAAACTGCATCAGCTCGAATTGAGTAATTCGATGAGGGCTAAAAACTCGAGAGCTGCTGGCCAAGAACTCTCCAGCCGATAAGTGGGCGGATGAGTGAGTGTGTGTGTGTGTGTGGGCGTGGCTGTGGGGACACAGATTGCACATCTGTTTGCATGCCATTAAAGCATCGGGGGGTCGCTCGATGTTTACCAATGCGATAATTAGGGGAAGCCAAGAGAGGAGGATCGCTGGTCTTGGCCAAAACCGAAAGCAAAGGCCAAACTAAAGGCCAAGCCGTGCCAATTTGCTAAGCAAACACCCACATGCTGCCCACCGTGTGTGTGTGATTATGAATTATATTATAAATCCTCATAAGCAAGGTCCTAACGCTCCAGTGGTACACACCCAACTTAAATGCCGTTTTCTGCTTCTAATTATGTTGTCCTCGTTGTCCCAGCTTATTTGCCCTGTATGTTTGTTTGTTTGTTTGTCTGTCTGTTTGTTTGCCAGGAGTGAAGGAAAGTATGCAAACAAAAGTTGTTGGAGACGAGGAAAAGCGGCAATTACATGCGTTTATATTATTCAAATCCGCCGTAAACGTAATTAAACCCATGAGAGTTGGGCACAAATTTATTTCCACGCTTCCAGGCGGTCGTAAAAAAATCCGCAATCCTTTTCCCCCACTTTGGGTGCTTCTTATCGGACTAATTTCCACGAAGAAACGGGGATTGCGTATCGCATATAAATTGGCTCATTGCCATTGGGTTCTGTGGGTCGTTGTCTTTGCGCTCTTTGATTTCTTTTCCCCGATAAGCACTGGAATTTCCGCTGCTGGCCTTTAGATTCAGTTAAAGGCTTAAAGCCAGCGAAGTTTTTCGGAACATTAAAAACCAATCAGGGGGCACATTGTCACATAATCAGCTTTGGAGTTTCGCCCGAAAAGCTTACATGTGTGACCGGGTTTTCTCGCAATCTCTGCGCTCTATTATGATTATTTTTTATAAGCTCTCCGCTGGGGTTCAGCATCGTTTCAGCTGCTATCATGCTATCATGTCACACACAGGGACAACTCTTTGCCAACATAATAGTTTTGCTTATGAAAACAAATTCAATTTTGAAGCTGCTTATGGAAATGTTTATGCAAGACGTGAGCGCAGATAGCCAGCCCCCGCCACTCCACTCTACCCCTTCCATCGTTTGGGGGAAAATTAATGTCACATGGATGGAAGTGAGTGCGCGCACGAGTCGGAAAAACGGGGGAGGAAATTCGAGAGGGGGGGCGTGGCATGTTGTGCATGATGCAGCCAGATAAACGGGACAACGGCGTCATGACTCTTGCCATATTTTGCAGCAGTACAGTCTCGGGCTCCTAAGTTGACTCTAACAAATTGAAAATCATCGAACGGTGCTGAGGTGGCTGGTAAATAGGGTTGGAACTGCAGCTGAAAAATATTGTAGCATACATTTAAGCAAATTGCAATTAAGGTGAACGAGAGAGGGCTGTGTTTGCCAGCCAGCTATTACCCTGTTCATTGGACCAACTTTCGCAGCTACCAATTCCCAGTTTCCATTTCCCATTTCCCCCATCCACCGCTGACAAAGTGTGCCAATACACGCCGCACACAAAGTATGCAACAATTTGCAGCACAAATACTTTGTAGAACCACCGCATCCACACCTCCAGCCATATGCGTAGTTTTATTTGTTTAGTTCTTCACCACCCACTTTCACCCACACATTGAGGCCGAGTTTTAATGGATTTCTGTGCAGCTGGTTTTTGTGGTTTGGTGAAAGTAGTGCCTTCTTTGTAGCACATCCTCTACTCTATTTTGTTGCAGGGCTCACTAAAATACTTGGTTAAATTTCTAAATATCTACTGTCCACTACCGCGCGTGTGTGTGTGGGTTTTCTAATTGCAAACCAACAAAGCACTTAATCGCGACACACGTGTCGTATACGTAATCCACTGGGTAACATTTCTGTGTTTCTGTATGCAAATGACTGCGGTTTGGCGCACAAACAAACCATCTAACTCAACTAAAAACGAAACTAAACTCCAACTTCCGCCTGGCCGGCGTGAAACACATAATCTAAAATAATTTGTGCGCGGTGAAAATTTACACCTGCTCAGTTTGCCACCTTTGGCTCCCCTTTCGACGCCTTGCGTGTGAAACATTTTCCAGCAATTGCATGCAACAATTCCCCGAATGCTTAAACATTTTAGGCACGCTTCCGACGCAACCTCCTCCAGCCAGGGGGCGTGAATTTCTTTTCTTGGGTGTTCGGCCACCCCTACACAAAACCCTACCCAACCCCTAGGCGTATACTTGATTTTCGGGGGCAAACAACGGAAGCTGGGGCTGGCAATTTCGCTTGGCTGGCGTCACGCATACGCCCCGTGTTGCAGCAAATCAGCCAGGGCGGTGAATTTCAATTAAAGCCCAAAAACAGCGGGCACTCAGTCGCTCTTGAAATGAATAACTATGTGGCTCCGGGGTCTCGGCTGTTCATGCGATATTGTTATTGACTCGAGGGGCTATCGAAGGCTTAGTTGGATAGCAGGCGGGGGAAACCCAAACATTTTCCTTAACCAAACCGCCGCAAGTTCCATTGGTCGAGGATTATTTACTTATGGCTAAAGTTGGTGAATTGAAACGTGTCTAGGCCAAGTTTTCCGGGGGCAACGCTTTAAAATTCGCACGTAAATTCAAACGGATTAAGGGCTTTTGAAAAATTGCATCAATTTGTGTTGTTTGCATTGGACTCCCTCCTCGCATTGCCGCGAATAAAACAACATAAAAATGCCAGATTTTTTTGGCATACACAAACTTTTTTGGCTATTCTAACTTCTCACCGTGTGTGTGTGTGTGGGGATTTATATGCAAATATTTTGTCAGGTAGCCCCAAAGTCCAAAATAAACCAGCCATGACGAGAGGACGACTCTCTGGACACTCGACTCCCCAATGCAAAGCCACAGTTGCTGGCTTTCGCAGGACGACGACGTCGACGTGGTGCAACTAAATCAAATCAAAACAAAAACAGCTCCGAAATGGCAACTCTGGCAGCCATTTTGGCATAACAAGCACCATGCAAATTGAGTTCCCAACGCGACTCTGTTGGCTGTCTCACTTTTTCCCCCCCTTCGCCAACTTTGCGAGTGATTAGGTTAAAGTGTTTGGCTTAAACAAGGCCAACAAGAAAAAGTTGCATGTGTCTGCCGGCTGGCGACACTTTTAAAGTTAATTAAATGCCTGCCATGCTGTCTTTGGCCATATTTGCCGCGACATTTTGGCAGTGTGTGGCAGTTTTTGGCTTTAATTACAAGACGTCAGCAGATTTGCGATGCTGTGGTGCGCTGAGCCTTCCGTTTTTATTGTTTTTGGCCTGGGATGTTGGTAATACCAATACGAGTGGTTCCCATTTTGAAGCCACTCTTTCGCTTGCAACCGCTGTAAAGCAAAACACAAAATGGAAACCCAAAGAACCCCGGCTACAGACCAATTTGGTCTGTATATTCTGCACATTTTTTTCTACGCCTGCCAAAAATTCAATTAACTTACATGCCAAACCGCAGCCGGCATGAAAGAGGGGTATCATTCCCCGAAAACCGCAGCCAAAAATGTCAGCATCACCCAGTCGTCGTCGTAACCGAACTAACCCCCTTTGGAATAGCCGCCCCTGGTCTGTGAGCCCAGTTTCGTGGTTTCCTTTAGCCCTTTTCTGGTTTTAGGATTTTCATATTAGATAGGGAGCTCTTCAATTTTTGAAACCTCGGCGTTACCATGCTTCTCCTCCTCATGCAACAACAATAATTAAGCTAGCCTTAAGTTTTAGTTTAAAAGAATTTGAAGCCACTAAAAAAAACCAATCCGTTTATCTTTTTCGTTTCATTTATATATTTTGCTATCGCTTATTGTTGTTGCATGCATTGAATAACACAAAAATGTACCAAAAAACATGCAGTACCAACACTGCCGACACCACAACAACATGCACACCACCACCACCACCACCAACAACAACATCTACAACAACAACATCAACAACATGCACCACCACCACATCATCAACAACTAGTTGCCCCAGCTCAATCGCACAATCTTTGTCAATTTAAAGAGCCACCGCTATTGGGACCCGGCGCCGCCTTCCCGCCATTCGGAGCCCCAGAATACCATCCCACCACGCCCGAGAATTGGAAGGGCGCCGCCATCCATCCCACTGGTTTGATGAAGGAACCGGCAGGCGTGGTGCCCGGACGCAATGCTCCGGTGGCCTTCACACCGCAAGGACAGGCCCAGGTGAGTATTTCGCCGTGTTCCAGAGGCGGTGCACAAATATAATTGTTATTTGTCCGCAATTTCTGATCCAAGACAACCAAGACCCTACCCATTTCCCACACTACCCCCATCCAAGACAGAATTTTAATTAACTCCTGTTGTTTTCCCACTTTTCCTTATCTTCCTGCCGCTGCTCCTTCAGGGCGCCGTCATGATGGTCTACGGCCTGGACCACGACACTTCCAACACGGATAAGCTCTTCAATTTGGTGTGCCTGTACGGCAACGTGGCACGGGTAAGTTGGAGCATTTAAATTGTATTTAAATTGGGAGACCATAGAGATAAGCACATTGATTTCATTCGGATGAATCGGAGATCAGGAAAAATTCATTTATTAAGTTGGGAGTATTTGATACTATCTATTTAAAAGGAAATATCCAAAGAGAATGCACTTACGTGATATAATATTTCATTTATTGAGTTGGGAACATACGAAATAATTTTTCAAAAATGAAATTTCCAAGGGTTAGGTACATAGGATAGGTATCTGCTTTACGCAACTATTAGGAGTTTTTTTTTGTGTTTTTATATAAAGTATAGTTTTATTTTTCTCGAAAATTCTATCAAATCGAAAAAGAGAGAGCGAAATAGCCCAAAAAATTACTCGGTGAGAGCGAGAAATCAATGCACGAAACTCTCCGAAAGAGAAAATAAGAGCAAAATTCAAGAGGGTGATCATATCAAATAGATACGCTGTAACTTATCAAGATAGAATAAATATAAATATATATATAAGTAAAATAAATGTTAGTTGATCAAAATGATCATCATAATAATTTGTAGGGATAACTTGTTAGCACAACCATTAGGATTTTATTTAGAGTTCTTGTGATCTATTAATCTCCTTCGCATTTTCTTAACAAATATGAGATGTTCTTACTTAACCTCCTGGTTTTTAAACAAACTAATGTTAAAGCACACTCAAATGTTCGTTTAGCACCAGCACTTCAGGGATCTTCTCCCTATCATCTGCCCTAACCCTTTGCTCATGACCTTTTCGATTGTAAAAGAAGGCGAGGAAAGAAATATCCTCAACTTGCACTTAGCCAAAAAGCTGACAAAAAGAAGAGGAGGAAAATACGCATTTCATTGCCGCCGCCTTGCTTTTGGTCGTCAGCACTTTGCGGCGAAATATCGGCTAAAGGGAAAAAAAGGTGTTTTTGAATGGGAAAGTCAACCGCAAGAACACTGTGTCTGTGTGCCATTTGTAAATGTGCAAATAAAACGAAAGGCAATAAAAGGACGAGGCCAGGACACAGCGAAGACGACCAGCAGAACCTACGGCTGTATGTAGTAGGCCAGTTGGAACCTCAAAACACATTTAGATAAAGCGTTTTAGATTAATATCCTCGCCATGTGTGGGCCAGTCGGTGCTCCAAGCGCCTCGGGACAGCAATCAGTGCAGCGTCATCAGCTTTATCTGTGTGGGGGCGTGGTCGTTGGCCAACCTAAACACCAACCTAAGCCAACCCCCCCATACTCCCACCTCCTTCGACAATGGCAAGTCGCTTGTAAATCAAAACACGATGACGACCAAAAAAGAATCCATTAAAAAGGTTTGGTGAATGGCAATTGGGAATGTGCTCATTGTTAGTCGTCGCCGGGGCGAAAAGGAAAAGCCCGCTTGGGGAGCATTTAGTGCAGCCACAGAAAATGAAAACGCCTCAGCTATCTAAACCACCACCCACTTACTATTGCCCCGGTGAACAATGAGCTTGTGGGGGAAAGCCACCAACATCAAAGTCAAATGCTAAAAACTTCTTTGGCGTGTGCCAGAGCTTTCACTTTATTGCTACTATGATTCCGCCCCTCATGTGTGAGTGTATGTGTGGTGTGTCCTTTGACAATTGCGCTCGCCAAGGACAACGGGGGATCGCTTCCTTTACTCCCTTCAAGCACCCCCACATGTTTTGTTTAGTTTATGTCTGCGATAAAGCGAGTCAAGGCGACCGGGGGAGACCACAAGAACCACTTTCGCTGCACCCTGAAGTAGCTGGGAGCCAGGGGTTATTCAATCCTTCAAAGGAGTTATATCGTTAAGGAATTTCACTGTGTCGTATACTAAGCGAAAGCGTCCTCATACAATATCACTTATATGGAAAACCATGATTTTGTAGTGCGAAACGCTGGTTTTGCTAGATTTCTTTTAATGGGTACTTGGTATAAACTTAAACCAAAAGGGTTTATTCTTAAAACAAGAATTTTTTAAAGCCTTGATTAAGTTCCATCTTCTGTTGCTAGATTTCTTTTAATGATTTCTTTTTTTTAAACAAGAATTTTTTAAGCCTTGATAAAATTCCATCTTCTATTAAAACCCTGATTTATGGCTGTCCAGACTAAAATTAGAAGGTCATTGCAAATTATTGGGAAAAATATCCTACAGCTTAACATTCCTACTTAAAGGTACCATAGAACCATGTGGTATAATTAATTACTTAGAGATACAATAACAGCATTTGGTAAATTTAAAATAGCCACATTTCCATAACTCAAGCTTATCCTAATTAAATTATTATATTAATGCATTGGATACTTACTTGTTTTTGACAAACTGACTCCATTTATTTAAAAAAAAAAACGGTGTACAGCCTAACCAAATTCTATAAACTTAAATATTTAATCATGTTTAAAATGCCAGGACTTTAAATCCCGTTAAATAATCCCGTCTGCTAGTCTAAAATCAAAATGCAATCCAAGTAAAGAAGGAAAGAGGAATATTCCCCAAGACCCTAACAAACAAATATAAATCGATACCCATCACAGCACTTCCACTTTAATTTGTTTTTCATTTTTTGCATTCACCAACTGGCCTCCATTAGCCGATAATTTAACTGACCTTTGCTTTACTTTACTTT
The DNA here is from genome assembly GCF_014743375.2 of Drosophila subpulchrella. Lineage (NCBI taxonomy): Eukaryota > Metazoa > Arthropoda > Insecta > Diptera > Drosophilidae > Drosophila > Drosophila subpulchrella. Next base: position 15,233,808 of record NC_050611.1, read on the forward strand.
ATGCCCAGCAATACACCCACAGGTCCTAGAAGAACCCCTCCTTTAGCCCATTACTTTCGTGGGTGGGCCGCGATAATTCAAGGCGCGGCCATTTAGTTCAGTTTCTTTCTCTGACACTTGCAGCGGTTCGAGGAGAGTGGATGTGCATAGGGCCAAATTTATTGCCAACTTCCTGTCCGAGACGGAAACTACTCATTAGCCATTAAAAATGATTATGCGAAAACATTATTCACTGGTCGGCTAAGCCGCAAGCATACATTTCTCCATTCTGGCCCTCTGCTCTTGGCCACCCACTCGCTTTTTAGCCCAACTCTCGGCTTCAGGCCGAGGTTTTTCCCTCACATCGCAAAATGCTCGGTTCGCTGCGCCTGTCGCTATGCAACTGAGTTCACAAGAGTGAAAAGCCAGGGCTGTTGCCTCATTATAAAGTCGATGGGCATGTGTGTGTGTATCGACGGGGTCTGTTTGGATGTATCTGCGAGTTTATGGGCCGACATGTTTGAATTGCGAATGAGAAATTGATGGCCACTCAATCAAAGTGCCGTTGCCGCCTGAGTTTCCTTGAAGCCCCACGCCTCTGCTTTTCATCCCACACCATATGTGGGTGTTAATGGGATTCCCAGGGGGGAAGCATTCGGGATCGTGTCATCCCTAAATTATGGATAAACGAAGCCAGGATGCCCTTATCCTTTGGAAGCGAACGAACGGATATACATCGTTTTAGATTTCAATAAGCCGATCCTAATAGGGTTTAGCATAAACATTCTGCTGTAAGGAATTTGATTAACCTGCCGAAAAATGTGTTGCTCAAAGTTTCATCTGTCGATATTGACTGGTAAAGCTGTCAAATATGTTGGGATGGCAAAAGTAGGTGGACCCAGGGGAACTGCCCTGAATTGTGTTTGCATTTTGCGATTTGTAATTTCCACTTTCCCCGCACCCAAAGAAAATATTGCCAAGCAGTTTCCTTCCGCCCCAACGAAGCAATCTGGTTAATTATTTCTGGGACCGGGCGATGAAGTCATCAACAAATTGATTTTCAGGTTAAATGGCATGACAAAAATGAGATGGGAGAGGAGGGGGTCGACTCAAGGGACTTCTAGCGACAAGCTGTGCTGACAGGGCAAAGGTTTTCCGGGGAAAAGTCAAATGTCTTTAAAGGGCCAACCAAATACACGCACTCAATTAAATACGCATTAAAAAAACATTTGGATACAATGTGGATAGGGGGAGGGGGGATACCGACCCATTGTGTATCCAGGTTTGAAGGACTGGTTTTAAGGGGGGGTCATAGGTCAGCCAATGCTGCTATCTCGAGCTGCGCGTGAGCAATTAAATCAAATGGCAGAGCAGACACCATGCCACATTGCACAACAAAGCGATCTCGGGCGCGGGGGTCGCATTTTAATTAACGCAGTGGCGGCGCACCAGGGGTCATGGGGTGGAAAATGGCAGCCAGGGACGTGGAGAGGGTTTGGTGGGGGGATGAAGTACAGCACAGCTCATTAGACACGCACCGAATGTTTGGCGCTGCTGCGGCTGCGGCTGTTGACCAGCAGCAGTGACCATCCAGCCATGAAGCGCTCTTTGATTTGGCCAGAGAGTCCTGCTGGCACGCGGTTCTATTTCGTACATGTATATTATATATCTATATTATATATAAACCCTATGTTTGCATGTTTGGGATTTCATTATCCTTTTGTTTCTGGGGAATCCAGCAGAGAGGTGGAGGGGGGCTATCTGTACGCTTTCTGCTTGACTGATTTATGGTCTATATTTATTTTTATACATTGTTTTATTTTTATGATTTCGTTTTGGTTCGGTTTCGTATTCGATAAGCCCCATTTAGTTTTTATTTACTTTTCTCCCCAGCCATCCCCCCCCCATCCCCAATGGATCCCACACTTTGCCATACCATTTCTACTCCATTCAGGCGTATTCGTTTTGATTGCGGCCCACTTTAGATACACTCCATGGCTTGGTAGTTGCATGCGGATGTGTCGGGGGATTGGTTTAATTATAAGCAAATTGTTTGCCCCATTTGCAAACGTACCGCAATCCCCACTCCCCACTTGCAGTTGCCTTTGTTTATTCTGAAATGTTTGCAGTTCATTATATTATAATTGGGTTGGCAAAGGACATGGGTGATATTTAATAATTGAATAATTTATCAAATGAGCTTATAATTTGCGCAGCAAAGCCGCGGAAAAGTTTATTGATTTTTTGGACTTCTAGTCGTTTTTACACTAGTTCAAAATGGCCTCCAACTGGCAATTAGCCCGGCCAAGTGCCTGCAGTCATAATTAAATTCGGTCGACCCCAAAACTGCAGTCACACACACACAAATCGAGTGGAAAATAAATCAAATTGGCATTAAATTTACTAAATGCCAAGCTCGCTGCGTGCAGAGAAAAAAAAAGCTGACATCAATACGCCAAATTAAGGCATTTGGAAAACAAAATTGCAGCGCCCGTCGTCCAATTTGGACAGGTGCTGGGTCCGCTTCTCTATTTCGCTGGCCAACGGAGTCGATTGCGAAAACTCGTTTCGGCTCTGGCCAAAACCAGCTCCCCCTTTCGACCGAGTTCAATGCCTGGCGGCGGCCAGCAAATTGATTTGCCAATGCAGCCAGTCAGCCAACCAACCGAGCGAGCGAGCGAGTGAATGAACGAAGGAATTATCCAAGCCGAGCCAGCATTTCCATTGATTTTCACTTTCTCTGGGCTCGTTTTGTAATTATTGCTTGGGAAATTATAATGGTCAATTGCTTTTATAACGCAACAAATGGCTTTCAGCGAGGTGTGAAGGATTTCCAGATTTTTTTTCTTGGAATATTATAGTTTAGTTATGACTAAAATGGAAAGTAGATAAAAAATCGATCATAAATCTTTTTAAAAAAATATTTTTTTCTTTTCCTTATCTCTTCCAGTCCAATTAAACTCAGCTGCAACTTTTTAGCCATTTCAGCACTTACAATGTTCTATAACCATAATAATACAAGGCAGTGTCAAATGACATATCGAATATTTGTCAAGTGAAAATCACAAGCAATGATAATATTTTCGGCTATTTTTGGCTATTGGGCACGTACACGACTGACTTTGATGACCCAATAAGAAGGGAGGAGGGTCCTGGCCATAACCATTGTGGGAGTGCCTGCTCGTATGAGTATACTCACACGGCAGAAACACACACAACACACACAATGAATGGAGAATTAAGGACGCCATTCTGTTATATAATTGCGTTTGAAGGAAATTTTAAATTGAATTCAATGAGAATGTAGAACTCTGCTCTGTGCACCTCCCATGTGACAGATTGGGTTAAGTGCGAGAGATGACAGCGACAAGAGAATTCAATCAGCCAGGGGCGTCCTTAAGCAGGGGAACATATGCGGTGGGAATCCGGGGATGGGGGGGTCTTTAACCATAGTGCTGGCCAGTTGGGGCAGATAATTTAATTGAGACTGCAGGTGGAAGCAGCCCTGTGTGGCTTAACCCATTCTGGCAAATTAACAAGACTAACCTATGACCTTTCCTCTTTTGCAGATCAAGTTCTTGAAGACCAAAGAGGGCACCGCCATGGTGCAAATGGGCGATTCGGTGGCCGTTGAGCGCTGCGTACAGCACTTGAACAACATTCCCGTGGGCACTGGTGGCAAAATACAGATCGCTTTCTCCAAGCAGAACTTCCTATCCGAGGTGATCAACCCGTTCTTGCTGCCCGATCATACACCCAGCTTCAAGGAGTACACAGGCTCCAAGAACAATCGTTTCCTATCGCCGGCCCAGGCCAGCAAGAATCGCATTCAACCACCGAGCAAGGTGGGTTAAATAATCGTTTTTCCATAATTTATGGTATCTAACTTGATATAACCTTTTTAGATTTTGCACTTTTTCAACACACCGCCCGGCCTGACCGAGGACCAGCTGATTGGAATCTTTAATATCAAGGATGTGCCCGCCACTTCGGTGCGCCTGTTCCCCTTGAAGACCGAGCGCTCGTCGTCGGGACTGATCGAGTTCCCCAATATCTCGCAGGCAGTGCTGGCCATCATGAAGTGCAACCATCTGCCTATTGAGGGTAAAGGTGAGATAGTGTTGTGTTTAAGTGTTATTCAAAAGAAAGTCAAATCTATATGTGGCCACCCTCCCGAAAACCAAAAAGTTACACAAAATTCTCACTCTCTCTCTCTGTCTCTCATCAAAACCTCCAAGAACACGCCCCAATAAGTAGGCATCATAACTTTGTACCACTCGAGACCTACCCAAAAAAAACTCCTGGCTGAACGACAGTCAAAAGTTTCGGCAGCTTTTCTGCATGGCCTTTGGACTTTTGGTGTTGTGCAGCAGCAACCGCACATCAAAATCACACCCCGCCCATTCACCACAATCCCCACCAAAAACCATCTACATACCACCACCACCGCCTACTTTGCCCCCAATGCGAACTTTAACCTTTCATGTTTCTTCAGTTGGTTGTTTTGGGCCAACAAACTTTTCAGTAACGTCGCTGGCTGCGATGAAAATTTTAATTTGGTAATTAAGATAAACAATTTCAGTTTGCAGTTATTCATAAAAGGGGTCCGGGCTCAACACCCACCGCTTGCAGCGCTTTGCCAACAATTAGTCTCGGCACTCGCGGCTCGGTTACAAATGGCCTGACGACCGATATAAACTTTTCGCATAAATATTTCACCACCAGCAGGTCGACCCGAGAACAAATTACCATTCCGCAAATTCCTAGGGTTTTATGAGCTTGTTTACATGGCCAATATTCATTTGACATCCAGAATGTTTAGCATTGCATTTTGCTCCGAAATGTTCCCGGACTTTCGACACACCTTTAAAAAGGAGGGGAAAAGGATTGAAATCGATTAGGAAAGTGGCCACCAACAGAACTGTTCAATGCTCATGCATAAATTGTCGATATCCTCGATTTGATTATTTGTCGATGGCGCATTTGTGATGCTGCTCGGAGGGCGGCTCGAGTGCATGGTAAATAGTAATTAAAAGTGTAAGGAAAGCAAACACAATCGCACACGGCAGGCATGACCCATGCCCCGGCGCAAATGGAAATGCAAATGCAAAGGCAAGTGCATGCCGAATGCAGAATTATGCTGAAAGCAAATATATGGCTCTTTTCACCCTCCATGGGATATGCATAGGCATTGGTGTACCACAATGCTGTTTTCTCGCTTTCGAGGGTTTTTGATTGCTCGTCATACGGGCAGTATTACTTCTAACTGCGGGAAACCATTCAGCCAGCGGTCTTTAATTCCCATGCATTGGTGGGCAAAAGTGGGCTCTATTCATTTCTAACCCAACCTAGAAACTAACCCCCCCACCCTCTCCAATACCTTCGCACAATCAAAGATTGCGCTTGCAAAATCAATAAAAACTAAATTCAAGAATATACAACACTTATACACTATACTACACCATAACTTAATGAATATATATCTATATATATGTGTGTGAATATATAACCATTGTTTTCGTCAAGGCACCACATCATCTTATACATCTTTTATGCCTGCTCTCTCCCCTTTCTCCGCAAACAGGCACCAAGTTCCCATTCATCATGAAGCTGTGCTTTTCCTCGTCCAAGAGCATGAATGGGGCCTGGAACAATGCGACCAGCGAGGGCATGATCGAGAAGGAGAACGAGGTCGATACCAAGGTGGACATCTACAATTGAGATTTGATTACGATTGTGTAAGCAAGCAAACAACAACCGGCTTAACTAGAACACAATACAAAACTATACTGAAGGAGGGGAATTGGTCGTAGACAACAGCCAAAAGACAACAACTACAGAAGCAGCATCAACTGTAACTGCAGCAGCAACTGCAACTGCAAATGCAACAGCTGCAGCTTCAACTTCAACTTCAACAACAAGAACAACAACAGATCGACAATTCTGATGAGGGCTTACACATTCGATAAATATGACTGGCGGGCGGCGAATGCTGCGAACAAACAACTGAAGAATTTCAAACAAATTGATTGCGAGATCAACTTCAAACAACAAATAACAAAAAGATACAAGCAAAGAAAACCAACTCTACCATTAATTCAATTAGGCGCAAACGCATGTAACTTTTCTACGAGCCATTTGCATAGATTTACTGAATTCACCGTATATCAAATTCAGCTAATTAATATGACAGCCTATGTACGATATGGCCTCGTTCAAAAGCCACACCGAATGAACACTTGATGCACTTTACATTACATTACATGCGTTTGCGTGGCAGCAACAAAACAAGCAAAATAATACATAAAAAATTTGAATTGTTATTATTGTTACGATGAAGCATTAGGACTTTCTCACACAACAGCAAGAAAAATGGAATCAACTCCAACCAATTGTAAACTATGTAATGTTTAATTGATAAAAAACGACAAACAAACTAAACCAAAAATAAATAATGTAATTCAAAACGAAAAAAAAATGTTAAAGTAACTAAAGAAATTCCCTGCCCCCGCTCCGCTCTTCCCCCCCCGCCCAAACACTTGCACCTTCCACTCTGACCTCCGACCCCGGTTTCCCCGCACCCCCCTCCTCGTTCCCACGGCAGACTTCTGTATAGTTAATGTAATATGATTTCTCGATCGGTTACGAAAAAGAAACATTTCTTTGGACAATATTTCGACAAGTATTCGGGCGTGAGAAAAAGTCTTAACAAAAAATATTTATTGAACGGATAATATTTGTGTAAATTAAAACCAAAAATTTAGCAATTTTAAATGAAATTTATTAATTTTAGTTATGCAAAAACAAGCTCTGCGAACTGCTGCACCGACCACCGCAGCATTTGTATGGCAGTTGATTTTAAATTTCTTACTTTATCGAATATTAAGCATGAAGAGGAAGGAAAAACTTGCACAAGCCAATGTTTTTACTATTAACAAAACAAGAAAAAGACAAGAAGGTAAACATAACTTTTGTGCTTAATTTACAAAGTTGAAAAAGGCATAAATTTATATGTATGAGATGTATTTGTATTTACATTAAATTTAATTTTAATTTACACTAAATGTAAAAAGCAAAATAACTAAAACAAAACAAAAGAATACAAAAAAAAAAAACACAAGCTAAGAAAAAAAAAAGATTAAACCTACAAGAAAATTTAGTTAAGTGCAAATCGAAAAGAGCATCTAGCATAGTTAAGAAGCAGCATCGTTCAGACATGCAGACAGCAGACATACAACAAAACAACATATTTTTGAGGCGTTTTAAAATTAGAAGACAGAGCCAAACATTTCAGAACTCCAAGTGAAGTTAGCAAAGCAAAGCTACTACTAAAGATGGGTGAGGGCGTATTGCAAATGCGAATAAAAGTAGACGAAAACAAAAGAATTAACGATATCAGCAATAAAGCAACAGCAACAACACCATATCAAAGGCGTATGTTAGATTACCTATAATATAAACAAAATTACACATAAAAGATGCAACATAATAATGTAATGTAACGATAATCTATGAGTTCACTTGAGTTGTTTAGTTTTATTTTCAAGCTCTTGCGGTCGGCAGTTTGAGACCCAAAGAGATCCGAACTCATAACTGCCCACCCACAGGGCGTTGTTCTATACACTACATTTGTTTTTAATGCAAATCAACGAATACACAAATACATAATGCTAGGGCCGCTAAACGAATTTTCTTCATACTTTTCGTAGTTCACCGCCTGACATGTTTGTTGGGCTTTCATGTAGATCATTTCATTCATATAACTATCAATAATACTATGTGCAATTTGGGCTTTAAACGAGACTTCGTTTGTTCTATTTTATTTATTGCAATTTTCTCATTTCGATAACTAGTTCGTGTAATTATTTCAAGTGTCTTTACAGTCTTAGTTATTATGTAAATTGTTTTTTAATCCTTAATTGTAAAATATTTTTCTAAAAATTAAGTATTATTGTACTTAATTTATATAATTAACATGATTTAATGACAAACGGGAATTAATTATAAAAAAGCAAACAATCTCGTTAAAAATTAATTGATAAATATTAATTTTTAAGAACATAAAGCAACAACGATCTTGAAGCTCCTAATTAGATCGTAATCGGATCAATAAACAAACTACTATAATACAATAATATATAATATAAAATAATAAACAAACTTGGTAGCTATTTAATTTACGAATATACAAATTGTAATCTGGAATTTTTATTGTTAATAGTTCTATTTGACATTTAACACAATTTTATTTGTGTTTATTTTCTTATCTTTAATTTTATATGAGTAAAACTAGAGACAAATAAATATACCTATATTTGTATATTTAGCTGGTGGAATCGTTTGGAACTTTACCTCAAAGGAAGCACGACAATGCCAGTTAAATGTATAAAATCATAAATATATTTATGCGTGTATTTATATGATTTGTTTTATTTAATATTTAAATTTTGTTGTTATTTTTTAAAGCGTATTTTTTAAGCCCAGAGTTTGTAACATGCGCGCTCATATTTTGATATAAATATATATGTAAAAGTATCTGGCAATTGCATTTTTATTTTGACCACCACCCCATTATCAATGTCAGGTTTTTGTATATTCTAATAGGAATTGAAACATGACAAATAATTTGCTTTTAAACTATAGAAAACTCGCAAAGCATTTAAAGCATAGTTAAAAGGCATCCTATAACGCACATCCTTTTATTTTCATTTACGGGCATTGAGAACAGCGACTAATGAAAAGTGAACCTAACTAAATTATATGCCAAATAATATCTAGTGTTATCCTGAATTTTGAACATATCAAAATTTTGAAGCATTCAAATTTAAGGGCCTATGTTTTGAAATTATACAACTTAGGCATTATTAATGTAAAAACAAATATATAGACCTGGAGCACTTTTCAATAAGCAGCAAGACTGCGAACAGACATAATCCTTACAATCTTCTACGAAAACGCCAATAAGAATTGTATGTAAGCAAATAGAGCAAACAAAAATTAAAAACCCAAGAAATAGATTTAAGGCATAATTTGTAATAAGTAATTACTTTAAAGTATTATTTAAAACACAATTTTAAAAAATTTGAAAACTAGGAAAATTGTTTATGTTTATTTGCGCTTATGTTCCCAAAAACGAAATTTAGCAAGAGAATAATCTTCTAGTAGCAATTATTTAAATATACTTTAAAAGCATTCGAAATTAAATAAAAGAAAAATTAGTCAAATTTCGTTAAACAATTTTGTTGAATTGAAACAAGATCATTTAAAGGTTGTCAACGACAAGAACTTGTTATGAAGGCCTTCCCAAACCGCTGGCTTTTGCATGTAATTTTATGTAGCGATTTCTTTATTATGAGTTCATTTAAATTACGTTTGCAATTGCCTCGTAGTTTTCAACTCCCGAAAATGCTCATGGGGTACAAGGTAGGTGCTGTTTATAAGTAACAACTCACAATTTTCTTGAACTTGTCCACCCAATCGAAAATTGGTCAGTTCGGAGTGCCATTTTTTCTGATGGCAGGTCCACATTTCTTCAGTGTATTTTCAATAAATTCGTCTTAGTTTGTTAGACAATTCGCCTAATGACACCAAACTACACAAAATGGACCAGTTTATTCAATACTGAATTGACAACCACCAAGAATAAAAACAAAATGAAATTATTAAAATTTGTGAAACCGTCCAATTATGAAACAGCAACAACAGCAACACTGACACCACACACGAGTTGAAAACTGGGTACATTACTACTTTAAAGAGGGAGAAACAGTAGAGCAATGCTCTTGAGTTTCTGAAGTGTCTTTCACTGAGCTTTATATTGCAAACATTTTGGAGCAAGGGTTTTTAGCGACACCAGCACGTTTCCGTCTTCGGTTTTTGCGCTTTTCGACCTATTTTACTTCTGTGCCGCTTCAACATGCTGCATTCAATTTGCTAAACATCTACGATCCTGTGAGAGCTTTTGTTTGCTACTATCGTTTTCTGTTCCTTAGTTCATACGATACGATACCCCGAGAGGCAAATGAGAAACACTAAACAAAACAAGAACTTTGTACACCGAAACGAATTCATAATAATCTAGAATGCATGTGCATAATGAGAACAAAGAATAAAAACTAAAGGATAAAGAAACCTATGAAAAACGAATAAATAAAAGATGAACAACTACAACTATATTCTTATAGGCTTATAGTTTATACTTACATACACACATACAAATACTTATATACATAAATATTTATATATAAATATATATATATATATATATATCAGAGGTCATAACATACATAGTAATACGACACCACATCCACATATATACATTCGAATATAGTTTTTAATAAGAAGAGGAGGCAGCGCGAGTCAATTTTAAAAGCAAGAAAATCTTAAACCAAGCAAATCTTAAACGAAGAAGCGAAAAATCAAGCGCAAATATTAACAAAGAAGTTACTTTGGCGTTATTAGTAATGCAATTACATGTATGAGAAGCGAATACTTACATAATTACACCACAAATTACACCACCCACTACACAAGAGACACAGATACAGATACAGACACAGACAGACAAACAGGAGACACAGACAGACAAAGGACGAAGGCAAGTTTTAAAGGGCAAACGGACAACTGCATAGTGTAGTCGTACGCGTAATTACTGGTGATAATTTTGAAAAAAAATCTAATACAAATCAAATAATATGAGTAATTTTAACTTAAGCAAATGCTAGCACGTTTGAATTTCCAATAGATGTCTATTATGTATTAGAAACGTATATAAATATATATTGACGATTCCTTATTAAACACACACACACACACACACGCATACCTTAATGTCTTAGTGTGCAAGTATGTAAAAAAAAACAAAACAAAAAAACAACAAGTAAGCCACAACGCAAAGTAAACGAATCTGCAAGAAACGAAATTCGATTCGAAATCATTTCTCCCCACGAACGACGAGTATTAGTGAATTAGGCCTGGTATTTAGCAGACATTATTTAGTTCCCCTGACAAGCAGCATGAGTGAACCCAAACATACAGACATACCCACCCGCAGGTCCGCTCAAGAACCCTAGGCCCATGGGGGCTCTACCGCCCGGCTGGGACCCGAATAATTTATTAGCAATTTAAAGCTCCCATCTGCGAGCGGGCTGGCCTGCCCGGAACAATTGCATACTTTCGGGCTGCAATTAGTCGGTGTATGTGTGCTGGTGCTCAGTTCGAATGCAGCAGGCCTGCCGGAGGATATGCATCTATCTATGTGAACTCCGCGCAGGACCTGCAGTGTATCAGCACTCCAATGAGGCGACCATGACGATTCCCTATAACTATATAACAATAACCGACCGGTTGTAAGCCATCACACACACACACAAAGACAGTAGACAGACTACCGGAAACGCACACACACACACTCTCACTTAGAGCCAAACCGCAGGGCAGTTGTGCAATATAATTTGACTTGTGTTCGGTTAACACACACACACACACACACGCCCTCATCTCTACCCACACCCTCATCTAATAATAATAGCTATGTTAATATGCAATTTAGTTGAATTTTCGTTGATCGGTTTAGTTTAGTTTAGTTTAGTTAGTTCATACTTTAATTTAGGGTTTGCTGTGTGGCGGAAATGGGTACTGAATTTGACACCACACACATACACTTGTTAAACTAATCCACCGAATAAATACAATCTCATTAACTAAATTTAATAATTAAAGCATGGACAAGCCAATTTCGCCGTTTCCGCCTCGAGCTTCGGGTTTCGAGTTACGAGTTTCATTGCGTTCGTGCAGCGGGTCTTATATTTATTTTTTACTGGGACGCGACTGTAGATTAAAGTGCGCTGCGGGATGTAGCATACTTTTGTGGGGTTGCCAGATGGCTGAAGAGAAAGGAGATCAAATACCGAATAGAGACAAATTTAAATCGAACTTTCTGAGTGTTTAGTTGAAGAGTCGTTAATAGTCGTTCGTAATATGCTAATAAGTGTAGTAGGCTAGTAATGTGGCAACCGAGACACACTACTCTGGCATACATACACACTGACAAAAGTAAACAACAAAAAAAAACACACACACATTACATAATTATATACTAAGTACACTTATAACATACATTAACACTCGTACATAAACGCATACATAATACCTACATATGTATTAGCCTATGGAATGCAACATAATCACAGCAAAATCCTTTTGATAACCGATTTTTGACTATGTACGAACTAATTTTTGAAACAATTCTGCGTCGCATTTACACACAGGCACACAGACATAATCAGCCATAACCAGTCATACATACATATATATACATATATACGTTTATATCTATATATATATATATACATACACACATCAATCTTATCAGGCGAGGCAAACGCATTAACAAACCGCAAACAACAAAAGTAAAAATATCATGTACTGCACAGCAAATTTGCGATAACAGGAAATAGAAAAAAAAAACCAAAAAAAAAAACAGTCGAAACCACTCACACACACACACAAGTAATGGACACACACGAAACAAATTATTAGAAACTATTCAAAACTACTATTTATTAAATGTTGTTAGCATCAGAAAAAGCAGAGAATAAGCAAATTATGAAATCGCTGTAGTGCAAATGCAAAGAAAACCAATGAACAAACAAAAATTGTAAACCATCATTGAAACTTATTTATTTTTAAGCCAAGCGTTGCGGCAAGCAAAAACACAGCGGAAAATAACAAAAACCCAAAAAAAAAAAAATTCAAACATTACAAGCCACTTCAACAAATCCACGACAAAAACAAACAGTACATAAATACAATTCTTTGATCTTAAACCAGAAACCCAAAAACGAAAACGAAAAACAAATAAATGAAAAACTTAAACTTATACACAAAAGAAACTCGAATGAAAACTTTGTTTTATTTAAGAACAATTAGTCCCGCAGTAGTACAACTTCTACACAGAGAGAAAAATGAGATATGGCAAAGATCAATAGTTGTCTAAAATTTCAAGGCCATCCACCATTAAAATTAATGGTTTTTGCAAAACAAAAGTATCTTTTTTCTATCAAACAATGATCTTAAAAATCACTTTTTTCTTTCTGTGTATCCAATTTCAACTCACCTTACTCACCTATACCTTTGTCATATTTGCAGTTAGCAACAACAACATTACAACAAGTACAGCTAGTACAGTTAGTGGAAACTACAACAACAACAAGCACCTCAGTCACCAAGCCCAATAAAAAACCAACAAACCAAATAAAACCACCAAAAAAACCAATCCAATCAACAAGAACAAACAACAACTACAAAAATAACAACCACCTCCATTACAAGTACAACAACAAGAACAAGAACAACAACAACAGCCTACAAAAATAACAATAAGAATCGACATTTGAATCGCGAAGCATTTTAAAATCTTCCATTTAAACTAGTTTCGTTGCATAAGATAGTTTTGCTAATTTGTTGATATTGGAAACACACTTAGTTAGCCACTTTTCAGTTGCTTTCTGCATGTGGTAAGTAATCTTAGTGCCTAACTAAGTAGTTGAAAACACCAAGTAATGATCACACAAGGAAAGCTCAAGGTTTATTGAGGAACACATTTCTTAAAAGTATCTTTTAAGAGTTTTTTAGATACAAAATTTTTTATTATATTATTTTTTAATTCGGTTAAAAATGTTGAATTATTTTAATTCCATTCCGAAAATCCTATTTTTTCTATCCCCTATTTGCTTTAAAACTAAATTTTGATATATTAAGCGCACACATTATTTGACAGCTCTGAGTTTATCTTTCTGCGGGCAGTTCAGATTTAAAATGCCACAAAAATCACAGAAAAACAATTATCACCCACTGAACTGTAAAATAGAATAATCCTTGAAATAACCTAATTAACTTCAGCCCACAAGCGAAATTAAAACGGATGGTAATTTAATTTGATATATAAACAAAATAACACTGATGGCTGACAATGTGTAAACAGTATTATCGAAATATTTAATTTGCAGAATGTTTGTTTAAAATTGTTCTATCTTTAAATGGAGCTCATCAGGCAAAAAACGTTTTAGAGTATTTACTTTTAACAATTTTCCTTTGGTATTTTTGAGAACTTAGCTGGTCTTTACTTTGAAAACTGGTTAACTTGATGCCAGAGGGCCGCTTTTCCAATCGTTTTCCGCTCGAACGACCTGGTGAAATTGCATTTAACAATGTTTAATTAAAAGGACTGACCGCCAGATGCCCCATCTTCCGACCTGCCTAATCTAGGGGCAAACTTTTAGAGGCCGCCCCCTGCCAATAGAACAGTATTGTTGGCCCAACGGCAGCTGGACGGGGTCAATCGGGGGCAGGGGAGAATCATTTATCAAACGACTTGGGCCCACACATACGTGTGGCATTCCATGGCATTACCGAAAGACTGGACCGATTCGACCCCTTCAATCTACTTGCTAAATGCCTAAGCCTTGTCTTTGTCCAAGACTCCCTGTTTGTGTTTGTGGCCCAATAAATTATTTACTTAAGCCGAACTTTATGTAAAGCAGCGGATTCTCCATTGGTCCTCTCTAATCCTTTGTCTATTATTTCATTTAACAGCCGGGGTAAGAAAGTCGGGGCCAACCGAACGACTTACACAAATATTCCATTTAAAATGCATTGCCTTTTTCCCTGGCCAATGCCTTTAGCTGGGCTTTAGCTTTGGCCAACGATGTGGGCCTGGAAAAGGACTGTGTCCTTCCTTTCGGCCTGTTTTTTTTTTTTAGCCTCTTAATAGCAGAAGCGTGTATTTATCTATGCTCTATTTATTCCCTTTCAGTCGAGACCGCAACACAATGGACCAAGTACAAATGCAGCTGTTTCTCTATTTATCTGCCGGGATTAATATTATTTCAGTCATTTTTTATACTTTTTTGTTGCCCTGCAGTTGGCGTTAAATTGCATGTCGCATGTCCGCTTTTCTGTGGCCATTGATTGATGGCAGTTGCTGGAACTCGGCAGCCATGACAAACGCCAAATTGTTTGTCTAGCAAGCCAAATAAAATAGTTTAACTAAATAAATTGCTTTAGGAAATGCGTTAAAAGTTGGAATGCTGAGTTAAATCAATTTGTTTGTGGCCTACAGTTTGTATTCGAGTTTTCACCGTTTTGCAAATGGCATTTGCAGCAAACCCATCTCCTTTCAGTTAGAGATACATTTTTCTAGACACAATCCAATGAGCTTATTTACCACTGAAATATCTTCTCTCATTCAAATTTACTTTCTACAAATAAATCTAAAAGGAAAGTAAGTCTTATGTTTTGAAAGAAAAAGTAAAGGGACCAAACTTTTGTTGCTAATTATAGTTTCCTTATGATTTGGCTATTAATTACCTTTTGTTATATATTTATTTTTTTAATCACATGACACAAATCCAGATTTAACATACAGCCTTGATATAAGTTCTTGCAAGGAAAAGATATAAATAAAAACATACGATCGCTTAAAACTATGCTGGCCAATTTGTAAATACTTAAGCACTAAAATTGTAAATGAAAACTGTTAAACTTCGTTTGTAAAATTAAATAATTAAAGTTAAAGCGCATGCATTTACCACATAGAATGTGTACATATGCACAAGATTCGCTCGCTTTGTATAGTTTGTTTTGTATTTTTATAAATACGTTGCAGTAAGAGAATAGCGGCCAATGCACACGAATTGTAAAGAAAATGTAACACACAAAACTCACGTATTTATAGGAATACTCGTATAAAATGAAAAACAAATGGGTCCATAAGTCAAATGGAAATGGAATATCATTCTCAATAAGTTGCTCAACTCGCTTCGCAAAGTGATTTATCAATCTTTCATTCTCTATTTTCATATGTGTACAACTAGGTAAAAGTATCTTAGACCTAAGCTAATTACACTAATGCAACTAACAAAATTTAAAGTAAAACATAAACGTTAACGATAACAATAAATAACACCAATTCAGTGATTGGGAACACAAAGTTTGGAAGCTGGAAACAATTAAGCTTAGTGTCAATTGTATCTCAATTATTTTAGAAATGTGCACAATAACTACTGCAGAACTATAGCTGCTTATAACTAAATATAGTTAGAATTACAGGTAGACGTAACTGCACCACAGAAACTTTTATTTACAATTCCAGTGTAGTGGGAGTACTTTAATTTAAATTTAATTACTTAAGCGAGTCGAAGTCGAAGGCCAAAAGCATCTTGCAGTGCGAGCCAAGAAGAATGATCCTAATGTCAATTTCAAAGTAAAACTTAACTGTAGTTGTGTATTATACATGGCAATTAGGCATAGTTAATCCATATTTAATGTATTATTAACGTCTAAGCTAGGATAAGGCATAATTCATGTGCAATTCAAGTTACTTTAGCCCGCCAAAGCCAATTATTTGCATCAATTCGGTCGTTTGTTGGGAAATTCCACAAAATTATGCGGGGCATACAAACATACATAATACATACACATATGTAATAAATGCACTTCTAAGTATCCACCAGATACAAAAGAACACCCCGGCATACGAACATATCTGAACTTGATTACGCAAACAAAGCGAAGCATTGTATAAAAGTTGAACGAAGCAATTTGAAAAGCGTGATTTAGATTTTTTCTCACAAAACAAAAAGAGATTCAAATGTGATTTTGCTATACTACCAGAGTAAACAGACAAAACAAAAGAAAACGAATTAAATTAAACGATATGAAATGTACATGTACTGCGTTAAATTCCATGGCTTTTGTTGATGGTTTTGGTTTTTAGCGTTCGCAAACGTTCGAAATGTGTAGAGTACTAGTACTTTTAGGTAATATAGTGTTCTAGCGTAGCATACTTATAAGGGCTGCCGCTGTCAAACATTTTGACTCGACTCATGCCGCCAGAGCCTTACTCTATCTTGCTGTTTCTGCATTTTAATTGAGATGTTTATTTACGATTCGTTTCACTGACTAAATGTATAAATGGAGTCCAAGTAAAAGCCACCGCCTCTATTTCTAAATAAACTTAGAGAGAATTGTGAACAAATTGTGTCTATACATAGTACATATACATATAACTAGCGACAACTATTATTATGACAACTAAAAACCGAACTATGTGTATGTAATTGTAATTGTAATTGTAACTTATTACGAATCGAATCTACGATAGGGTATACAATACATATATGAATGTATTATTCAAGATAGTTATATACGGCATATACACAGATATTATACATACTTATATACCAGTACCAGTGCATGAATAACTATTGAACTATATACATATACATACGTGTAGATATATACAACACATAATACCGATACGCTAATCCTTTTGGACAACTTTTTCGATGTTGCTACTACGTACGTTACGTGCGCGTTGCTACGTACTACGTAAACCAAAGAACAATTAATAAATAGTAGGCGAATTGTAAATTGTGGTGCAACCTGGTCGAGTATAAAGCCAAAAAAAATTAAGAGAAATTAATAGCAACCATTGCAGATCCCCATCCTGGGGGGTCTTAGCACAATCGTTTTTCCCGGTCTTGATTCTCCCTAGCAAGCTTTTGGACTCACTCCTGCCGGCACCACTGATTTCATTTGATTTACCAAAACTACCCACCAGCTGCTCTTCCAAAAGGCGCCTACCAAACTATACAAATCCCTTTCCAAGCAGACGCATATCGTATGCCATGTGTCTCACCAACGATGCCATCACTATAAGAGAAGCTCTTCTAAACGCTGACTGCAGAATACCACCATGTTAAAAACAACTAAAAACTAAACCAGAAACCAGAACGAAAGGCAAATCCTAACTAACACGAGAGTATTTTAAACCAAAATCTATCTCTGTGGCTAACTTTCGGCAGAGAAGGATACGCTCATCAGAATCGTACTTACAATTAGAGTGTATACAAGCATAAATCGAGTAAATTGAATAGCGTATAAAGTATATTTTATTAGTAGCAAAATTTAAATGGTAACAGTAACAGTAACAGTAACGTAAAAGTAACAGTAACAGTAACGTAAACGTAACAGGCTAACAGAAACAGTAAGGATGGAGTAAATGTTAAAAATTAAAAGAATTAATAATAAATATTATGCCTAGCGGTAAGTGTCTATTGAAGATCATTGCAACCTAACACAAGAAATGGCAATTCAACCAACAAAATGTTGTTAAGTTTTCCGCTTTATGTGTCAAATTAGCTAAAGATTGTAATTAACATAAAATGCTTAACGAATAATACAAGAAAGTTATGGTAACCAAATACTCAAAAGGCTAACTCATTTTTGAACTGTTGGCGCATGATTTTAATTGTAAAGAAATTATTTAGTTATACAACATTCGCTTAAAAGAGAGACTTTATTTATCTTTTAATAAACTAAGCATCATAATAAAGACCCCATCCGTAAACCAAAGAGAGAACTTTAAAAGAGAATCGCAAGTAAAGCGAAACCGTACCCCCGAAGGGCGTTTAAATACATTTCTAAATGTAATTCCAAATGCATATATGCCAATTTGGGGATTTACAGAATATGAACAAGGTACTGCCGGTACCCCAAACAACAATAACTAACAGAGAAACGAAATATTATGAAAATCTATGCAGACAAATATTGTAACAGCAACCGAAAAACCAAATTCAAACGCGACAAAGATAAATAAAAATAAAATATTAAATTAAAAAGAAAACGTTGTTTTTTTACTACGGACTTCCCAATTAATTTTCCAATTCGTGAAAATTTCCTGCTGAGTGCTGCCCCAGCAGGAAGCTCCCTATCGGATTATCTGGAGTTCAAAATCCGCTTGATGGCATCTGCAGCCAGTGCGGTAAAAACTTCTTCTACCATCCGAAATGGTTATGGGAATCCGCTGAGTTGGGATTTACTTGGTGCCGGTGACATCCTCGGTTTGCGAGAGGTCGCTTCGGTTTCAATTTCCATTTAAAACTGCACAGTTATGGCAGCGGTTTTCAAATGCACAGATACGCGTTCTCACGAGGGAAGCACAGAGAACTCAGCTACAGTTATGGTTCACCCCAACTCAACAGTGGAAAAACGCAATTGAAATTTAATAGAGCATTTAAGCAAAAATTACAGGTAAGCAAAGTTCATCAGTCGACAACCTTTTGAAGATCTACACCCAAAAAAAAATGATCATAGAAACTAAACTATTCGTACATTAAAACTAAACTATTGAGTGTCAAAAATATCTTGATAAGATGCGTATTAACCTTATGACACCCAAAGTATTAAACTGAAACTTTCGAAGTTATCAAAGTTAAACTAACGAGTATACAATTTATACTCACTCAGTGTACTGAAATTTATGCTGATAGTTTACTTTTTATACTATTTAGTATAAAAGCTATATTATGTAGTCTCCGTTTTATACTATTTCGTATACATTTTATACTAATCTAGAGGGCCGTAGTATACTTTTTAAGCTATTTATCGAAATCGTTAGTATACATTTGATACTATTTCGTATAAAACTTATACGATTTCCCCGTTGCCTGTAGTATACATAAAATTTATACTATTTTGTTTTTCATGGTATCCCAAACCCAATAAAATCAAGTTGTATGTTGTTTTTCTTTTATTTCTATTTCACATATTATTTTGTTATTATTTCATAAATTTTCATATTTTGCGCAACATACATAACATGTTTTAGCTCCTTTTTTTATATTCCTTTACCTACACCCAAAAAAAAAACCAAAAGTATACACTTAATAAGCGTTGTGTTAAAAGTATACTAAAGTTAGTATAAAAATGTAAGTATTAACTCAACACTTATTAGTTTCAACTGTATACTTTGTAGTATTAAGCTTATACTAATTATTATATGAGTGAGACTCAGTAGTATAAATAGTATACTGAACATTAAATAGTTTTTCATGGTGTGAAACTAGGACAATAGCGATTATTCGAACATATATTTTGGTGTGAAACCAGGACAAAAGCGAACACAGAAAATGCTACCGGAGTTGGCGTTGCTTGACGCGTTAATTATTATTGCCATCCGGACGATCTCGGACGACGCAGCGCTCGTCATTGCAGGCCAAGTTCCCCTATGTGAACTGGTGCGGGAGCCACAGAACCAAGACCGAGGTGAAGAGGAGTGCCAGGATGCAGAGCGTCGACAACTGGCAGGCAGCCTGGGACAACTCCAGCAAGGGACGCTGGACGCTGGATGCAAGGGTAATTAGGAAGCACGGCCAGGTAGATTTCTACCCCACGCAGGCGCTGAGTGGACATGGTTGCTTCCGAAGCTTCCTTAAGCGCTTCGGACACGACACGGAGAACGGTTGTCCAGAGTGCGGCAGTGGGATTGTTGAGGACGATCAGCATGTCCTATTTTAATGTCGCCGCTTCGGGTCTGATCGCCAAATGCTGATGAAGACCACCGGGGCAAGAGTTCGGCCAGCGACGGCAGCCTTCGCAGCGAGTGTACTGCGAACGCTGCGTCGCATCGAGAAGGAGAGGAGAGAAGCTACAGCCTAGGTGGCTACCATTGCGCTAAGCAATACCTTGCGGTGATACCGCGCAATCACGGCCCCTACTCTTGTTGCTTGTACTTATTTTAGTCTGCATATACGTGTTAGGTAAAGGAATATAAAAAAAGGAGCTAAAACATGTTATGTGTGTTGCGGAAAATATGAAAATTTATGAAATAATAACAAAATAATATGTGAAATAGTAATAAAAGAAAAACAACATACAACTTGATTTTATTGGGTTTGGGATACCACGAAAAACAAAATAGTATAAATTTTATGTATACTACAGGCAACGGGGAAATCGTATAACTTTTATACGAAATAGTATAAAATGTATACTAACGATTTCGATAAATAGCTTAAAAAGTATACTACGGCCCTCTAGATTAGTATAATATCTATACGAAATAGTATAAAACGGAGACTACATAGGATAGCTTTTATACTAAATAGTATAAAAAGTAAGCTATCAGCATAAATTTCAGTACACTGAGTGAGTATAAATTGTATACTCGTTAGTTTAACTTTGATAACTTCGAAAGTTTCAGTTTAATACTTTGGGTGTCATAAAGTTAATACGCATCTTATCAAGATATTTTTGACACTCAATAGTTTAGTTTTAATGTACGAATAGTTTAGTTTCTATGATCATTTTTTTTTGGGTGCAGTTTTTCATGGTGTGAAACTAGGACAATAGCGATTATTCGAACATATATTTTGGTGTGAAACCGAGAAGGAGAGGAGAGAAGCTACAGCCTAGGTGGCTACCATTGCGCTAAGCAATACCTTGCGGTGATACCGCGCAATCACGGCCCCTACTCTTGTTGCTTGTACTTATTTTAGTCTGTATATACGTAACCTAACGTAAAGGAATATAAAAAAAAAGGAGCTAAAACATGTTATGTATGTTGCGCAAAATATGAAAATTTATGAAATAATAACAAAATAATATGTGAAATAGAAATAAAAGAAAAACAACATACAACTTGATTTTATTGGGTTTGGGATACCATGAAAAACAAAATAGTATAAATTTTATGTATACTACAGGCAACGGGGAAATCGTATAAGTTTTATACGAAATAGTATCAAATGTATACTAACGATTTCGATAAATAGCTTAAAAAGTATACTACGGCCCTCTAGATTAGTATAAAATGTATACGAAATAGTATAAAACGGAGACTACATAATATAGCTTTTATACTAAATAGTATAAAAAGTAAACTATCAGCATAAATTTCAGTACACTGAGTGAGTATAAATTGTATACTCGTTAGTTTAACTTTGATAACTTCGAAAGTTTCAGTTTAATACTTTGGGTGTCATAAGGTTAATACGCATCTTATCAAGATATTTTTGACACTCAATAGTTTAGTTTTAATGTACGAATAGTTTAGTTTCTATGATCATTTTTTTTTGGGTGTAGGGAACAAAAAAGCTGGTAGCTAAAGAAGTGTTTAGAACGAAAAAACAAAATTTCATCATTTTAAAATCAAATTTAACATCATTATCAAATACCCAAATAAAATAAAAGTTTTTTTGTTGTAAGATAATTAAAAAAGTTTTAATTTTTAAACAGATAAATAATTTATAAGAAAATGTGCTAGGGGAACCCAATGACACACACAAATTAGACATTGCAAAGCAGCAATGATTTATATTTATTTCAACAGCTTGAATTATTTTGTGAATAATTATCATTCTTAAGATTTTCTAATATTTTAGAGATTAATATTTAAAATAAAAATATATTTATTACTCTCGATATACCTACATATTTTCAGTCCAGCTTAAGAAACTTTTAAAGTTACTTTGGGTCTTTTATACTTCAAATCGAGGAATAAATGTTTAAAATAAATTTATTTAAAGATAAAACGTTCGATAATTTGTTTTAAATAAACCATATTGTATATATATAACCCAGCAATAAATGATAACCATTTATTTTTAAAGTAAAAAGTACAGCAGATGCGTTCACTTATTTGAAATGAACCATAGCCTTTAGCCTTTTTAAACTTTGTGTGAGTAAAGATATTCATGCACATAAAATCCATTGCCCCGTGCAATTCATATTTTGTCAGATGGTGTCGTGTTACCTTTGTTTTCAGATGTTTTGTCACCTGAACTGTCATGTGGGGGGACAGGAGCTAACCGAAGCATAATAAAAAGCAGACAATTAATATTGTTCACTGTCAAACGCCGGCACTTAACATGGCACAGATTGCAGCGCGGTGGCTCGTTGCGTGGTCAATATAAAACTGATTGCATTCCGACTGCGGAGCAACTTCTAATTGACCTGGCTGGAATGTTGTTGGTGGGGCTGCGGAGGCAAATGTCTTCATTAGTTTAATTGCAAACATTATTATTGCACACCGAAAGTTGCACTTGAATGCGCCGAGCAGCCAGGAAGTTCACTCAGCTCACACAGACTCATTTGGCAAGCGATTCGCGGCCAACAGCAAGATAATGAGGCAAAAGGCCAACGTGAAGGAAAAAGGCATGAAAACAAAGTGAATTTTTCCTTGTTTTTCGCGATCCCGTTTATTTTTTGCTGCTTTCCCGCCCCCCGCATAAAATGGCTAAATTATACAGATAGTAGGAAATCTCTGGCAGCTGCCAAAATGCCAAGCAGTTGGCTAAGTGGGTAAACTTCGTCGGAGTGTTGCAATTCTTTAATCGTTTCAGCTTTCAGTTTTGTTAATAGACCTGTTCCATCTTAATTAAAACATGGAGAGCATGGAACAGTTAAAATGGTAAAGGAAATAAGAAATAAGTAGTTAAAATTATGATAAACTTAAGATTTCCTGAGGAAATTTCTGACAGATTTATCAAAATAGGTTTTTAGCTAAATGCTTGGTAAATATTTAAAATTATTTATAAAAATCGATAGGTAAAATTGACCAATATAATAGAAACGCGGTCCCCAACCATAGAATTGTCAATTTTACCCATCAAATAGTTACTCTCAAGTAATACGTAAATGTAAGTGTTACTATAAGAAATACTAATGTAACTATGAAAATGGGTGTCATGGACCCAACCCATGGATTGTAGTTAAATAACTATTTTTATAGTTATCCAACCCATAAAATAAGATAAATGTTCTCTATAAATAAATATATATAAATATATACCTATAAATTTGTTTAAATTATTTATTAAATTCATAAATACGTCACTGTAGCATAGTAATTTATAAGCAAAAATTATAAAAATAATTTTCAAATTACCGTTTTTATAAGAGACTTCCAGCTAGGGTGAAAGTATGTTGAAGACTTTAGATAATATACGTATGTTGTAAGTAAAGTCTTAACTTTCCAGACCTTGGCTTGGGACTCTAAAAGTACGAAACGCTAGACCCAATTTGGAATTATAAACAACACATTGGAGAAAATTTGTAAAGCCTTATTTGCAAATTTTTGTGTGGAAGATATTACGCTAGGATTACTATTTTTAATAGTTAATTGACTATTTATTATTGCAACAGCAAAATACACACATCGCGTGTGTACTAACTATGTTAGTAGTGGCTTAACTATTAAATAGTATACAAAGCAAAAACAAATACACATTCAACCTTTATAAATAGTAAAGTACAATTTTTTGTAGTTACTAAACTGTTTGCATTGGTAAATTTTACCAACCAAATTTTTTTGTGTGTATGCAGTAAGTGAGCAACGATAGAATTAATTTCTCATGATAAACTTAAACCTCTATTGAATTTTGACTTGTTAAAATCAACAATCAACAATAATATATTACGTGCCAATATTTTTTTAAGGCAAACACTTTTTCTTGGCCCACAAATTTTAACAATGTTAGCAAATCATCTTTTCCCTTTCCACACCAAAAGATTGCGTAAACTGCTTTGCTTCCCGTCAACTTTCCCAAGTATTATTAAAATTTCGTCAAGGATCCAATTTTAAGGCGCCAACGACTTTAGCCACCGAAAATAGCCAACAATGTCGGCTCCTCTCAACGAAACTGCTTAAAGTTTTGGCACAAAAATAATTACTTTTCATTAACATTGGCCGGCCAGTTTCGGTTTCGAGGCTCATTCCTGGCACCTGCTCCTTGGCCTTTCCCTTTGCCCGGAAAACTGACAAAGCCAAATAAACTTGACCAGAGGAAAAACACGGACAACATGGCAGGGAGAGAAAATTAGAAAATACATTTTTCAGCATTAAAAAGTGTTCGACGTGCGGAGATTGCGGTAATTTCGCTTAACAGTTGGTTGCTGGCGCCAGCACTGGGTACACATGCTGCGGTGCCAGTCAGATGCACCTGCTCGCAGGCGGGTTTCCAGGGGGGTTTTCAGGTGGGTTCCGGGCGGGGATGGACTCTCGGGAGGTAACCAACCATGTGGGCGGCGCTAAATGTCGAAAGTGCAGCCCAGCTGTCGGTGGGGGCGTGGTCCGCTGCCAGGGGCTGAAGGTTGAAGGCGGTATATGGGAGGTGGGAGGTCGAGTTTGTGGGAGCTGGGAGTTTGGGGGCATGGCAGCAGCTGGCACTTGACATGAGCAACGGCAACGAAACAACTCGAGGGCTTTCAACTACTCTCGCACATTTCGCTTCCGCTTAGAAATGGCAAAAACACGTCCCCGTACCCACTTTTAAACACAAACCCCACCCAACCCACTAGGAAACCCAACCACACAGCATACAACACTTGTACCCACTGTTTGAAAAATAAAGTGTAACTGGAAAAGCTGAAATGAGATATAGGGGCAAACAAAAAATGAGACAGAGGCCACGGGGCACCGCAGGATGGCAAATTTATAACTTAATATCAGATTGTGTCGAGTGGTTGGGCCACTTCGTAAATGCCATTGCCAAAGTGTATTTAATTATGACCATTTTGCTAACTCAATTGTTTACCATTTTCGGTTTATTCACTTAAAAACTAATTGTCGCAACTGGAATATATGAAATTATTAAATCGATTCGTTTGAACTAAATGAAAATAGCAATTCTTGTTTGACAGCAAACAAATTATATAAAGCAACAATTTACGTTTTAATATTTTATTACTTTAGGCCTAAGGCAAAATTGCTTTTGCTCTATTTTGGACTAACTGACTGCATTTATTTGAAAACGTCATGGTAATTGGGTTCTAATATATATATTCATATAATATCGCTAAGCTGTAGAGCATTTTTTCTCTAGGTTTCCATGAATTTTTAAAATGTACCCAGTCACTTTGTCAAAATAAAGCAAGTGTCATAAAGCCTTTAACTTTAAAAGAGGAATTAAATCAGCGAAAATCTATTATCATTTATCATATAAAAATCCAAGGTGATACAGGAAAATGTATGGCCCATTGTACAGGCCCACAATGTGGCTTAATGTATTTTAACGCTTTCGGCAGGAAACATAAACTTGGGGAATAAAAATAAAGCAGCAAAAATGAGCGGGCACAAAGCTTGGTTTCGTCCAGGACTCCAGGACTCCACCGAGCACTTACGAGGGAAGTATAGCTCCAGGTATCAGACAACTGGTGGTTTTCCCACGCCCCCCCAGTATCTGTGAGTCCTTGAGGAACGACACAAGATTAAACACAAGTTACGAAAGCGTTAAATTACAATGCTTTTGACAAATCATCGGGCAAACAAGGCAACACAAGCCGTGCTGTCAATAGGACATTAGAGGCGGCTAAGAGGAAAAACCATCGGCTGCATCAATCATAAATATTTTAAGCCGCAAACACTGGCGATGGCTTTGTGCCTTTGTGCTTTTGTGCTGCGAAGCGACTGTGTGTGTGGAAATGCGTGGCTAATTGCATTACCGGGCAGCAATGTGGCTCAAATGCCAGGGCATCAGAATGCCAGAATGCCAAGACACGGCCTGATAAGCCTTCGTGGCTGCCGCCGAGCTCGTGGCATTTGCGTCAATTATGGAGTTTTGCAGCCATTAAATTTTAATGAGAACTGCTGGTTCGCCCCATGTTGCCCAACAGCTAGTCAAGCGAACGAGCCTTTGGCTAAAATGCATTACCGACTTACAATACAGCAGCTTACATTTTTACACCTCATTGGATTTAGTCAAATCCTATTGTGGTAGCGCCACAATTAATGTGTATTTGCAACTTTCAATTTCGCCCTTCTGTAAGTGCATTTAACGTAGCATAAAACTGTTGATGGCCTGCAAAAGGTATTTAAAATTCATAGATCCAATTAGGGCTTAAACTGACCCATTTGCCGCCCTGTCGAACTTAATTTGGCTCGAGAGTGCATGCATTTGGCTAAAACAAAGCGATGGGCCATCGCATGACCAGGAACTATTTGTCCAATTATATGGCCCTTGTCGCATAAACCGCGAAATGTTAAATATGTCCGATTTGCACTTAAGATAAAATTGCAATAGGGCCTTATGAGCTAATACACGTGTCCTGAGCTGATTTAGTACAGGACCGCTAAGGGTTATTAATGTGAAAACAATGTATCCAACAATTAACTATTTCATAAAGTGTAGATACACATATCAATTTAGTTCCGGAAACTCCCTTAGATTTAATAAAAATAGTTAGCAAAGAAGTTAAGATCCTTTAGGATTATATTTAAAATCCCAGATCCGCTCCTGGCCCGTCAGATTGTCATTACTGGCGTTGACTTTGGCCAACAGCGGAATATGGTAACAGTAACAATGGTGATAAATGCTAGGCATGTCCCACAGCTTACTGGGTCCACATGCAAAGGGCGCAGCGTCCTTCAACTTGACAGTAACCCACTGGCATTCGCCGAACAAATATGGACAGTCGTGCTGCGGAACTTATTCTCCGCGAACGGGACATTTTCCCATCTGGTTCCGAGAACATACTGTTGCTGAACAACTCTTTCGTTCTGGAAATGTTCTTTAGGATAACGCAGCTGTATCACTTTAAGAACTTTATCTTTTACATATCCGAGAGGCTGGACCTTAAGAACAAGGACTCCCAGGAGTTCTTTCACGACTTCTGGACCTACTTTCCAATGGCTCCCAATTTGATTATCACTCGGGAACACCAGGTGGCCACACCGATGATGCAGTTCATCAGCACTCCATCGCTGGTGATGATTTTCACAACGGGCAAAGAGGATCCCATAATGGAGGTGGCTGCTCAGAGTCTGCGAGGGATTCGCTGGCTAAAGACGATATTCATACTCTTCCCCAGCATCGAAAGTAGGGAGTTCGACTCGAGTCTGGAGTCATTTGCCCACTTTAAGGCTGGGATCAAGAACATCTACGATTGGGTGTGGAGCAAGCAGTTCATCAACACCTTGTTGGTCACCATCAAGGATAGTGTCTTTGTGCTGGATCCCTATCCCACGCCATTGGTGGTTAACAAGACGGGCGAATGGAGGGCTGAGGATTTCTTCCAGAAGTATGCCAAGAATATGAAGGGCTATGTGGTAAGAACACCCATCTTGTACGATATGCCAAGGGTCTTTAAATCGGATAGGCCCACCAATAGATATGAAAAGAACTTTGTCCACGGCACCAGTGGTAGTTTATTCCTGGGTTTCCTTGAGTTCGTCAATGCCACTCTTTTGGATACCAGTGTAAATATGACAGTTGGCTATTTGAATATGACAGACCTGCTGGACTTGGTCGCCCAAGGAGTGTACGAGACCCTCATCCACTCCTTCACCGAAATAACCACCAAGTATGTGGTCAGCTATAGCTATCCCATTGGCATCAACGACTGCTGCATCATGGTGCCCTTTCGGAATCAATCCCCCGCAGATCAGTACATGCGGGAGGCTCTCCAAAATAATGTTTGGATACTAATCATCCTATTTACTCTATATATAGCTTTGGCTATTTGGCTGTGTTCGCCCCTGAGACCTCGTGACCTCAGCGCCGCCTTCCTGCAGTCCATCTGCACTCTGACCTACAGTGCGCCCACCTTCATCATTCGAACGCCAACGCTGCGTATGCGCTATCTGTACATTGTGCTGGCCATCTGGGGCATAGTCACCTCGAATCTGTACATTTCCCGGATGACCAGCTACTTCACCACTGCCCCACCGCAACGGCAGGTGAACACGGTGCAGGATGTGGTGGAGGCGAACCTGCGTATCAAAATGCTGGCCGTCGAGCATGAAAGGATGGCCAAATCACCGCTTCAATATCCAGAGAGCTATATGCGCCAGGTGGATTTGGTGGACAAACACATGCTGGACCTGCATCGCGACCCATTCAACACCTCCTTTGGCTACACGGTGAGCAGCGACCGCTGGCGATTCCTGAACATGCAGCAGCTGCATTTGTGGAAACCGATCTTCCGGTTGACCGACATCTGCGAGGGTCCCTTCTACCATGTCTTTCCCATGCACCGGGACTCCCACCTGCGCTCGCCCATGACCGAGTACATCATGATCGCCCAGCAGGCGGGCCTCATGAACCACTGGAAGCGCGAGGCTTTCTGGGAGGCAGTGCACCTCCACCGCATCCAGGTGCATCTCTTCGACGAGGAGCCTATTGCCCTGACCCTTGACTTCTTCGTCAGCGTTCTGCGCACCTGGACCTTGGGTCTCATTCTGTCCGGACTGGCTTTTGCCGCCGAGATGAAGTGGCACGAGCACGTTACCCACAAGCGGCGACCTGTCATTGGACTGACCCGCAAGCCAAGGTCGTTTCTCCGGCGATTCATGAAATTGTGAGGCGGAGAAAGCATAGGTGTTTAAAACAAATTCGGTTGCGGATTAGACATCATCAGGGAGGATTTTCAAATCATTTCTCACATTCTTAACACATCACCGAATATTATAATTATAATTTTTCTGTACAAATACTCTTTTTTTCTCAATAAAGCATTTATAAGCAATGTTTAGTGAATGTAGCTCGGTTATTTATTTCTAATAATACCTGGGATGCGCTGTGCAACATTTTTAGGATTTTGAAGAATACTTGCAGTTTGTGTTTTAAAATCCTCCAGCTAAGCTAGCTTTTTGATATTACAGCTTCAAAAAGGAGGCGAGTAAAATGTTGCTTACATATTCTATATATGCTCTATAGTTTTTATTTTTGAATATACATTTTAGTATTCACAGTTTAATGAAATGTTGTTTTACATTTTTCTATGGGTTTTCGTAAAATAATGTGAAATGTAAATGTAAATCTTACGGGGGCTTTTAAATCCCAGAGCTACCTAAGCCCGAGGAACAAGAAATGAAGTTCGACTCGTTTTGATAAGTACCTTTTCGTGTTGCACCTTGTGATTTACTGATAATAAAAAAGCAAACCAGCGCTGCCCCTGGAAACCATTTCCAGGACAAACACAATCCCGGCCAAGAAGCTCATGACCAGTAATAGAATAAAGGCAATGGCCAGATGCTGCAGTCCGGCGGAGGTGTACTCCCGATTCTCCGGCAACCGCTCGACCAAACCGGCATGGAGGGCAGATCCAAAGCTGTTGCGGGAATAGAAGTTGAGCAGACCCGATGAGTGGATGCGGAAGGTGAAGTACTCGATGTCGCGCCACAAGGATGAATCCATCTGGAGGGGAAAGGCCAGGTGGTAGGAACCAAAACAAATACCACTCAGTTTGAAGCGCCGCTGTTTTAGATGTATCTGCTGCTCGTCGAGAAACTGCCAGTGATCCTCGGTGACGAAGTAGGCAAAGGAGCTATTGAATCTTGTCTGGTGCTCTGAGAAAATGGCTGAATCCACGGGACGTAGCAGTTTTACGAACTCTTCGGGCAGCTCCTTATTCAGATTTAGCAGGAATTCCATCTCGTAGTCAATTATCATCACAGGCAACTGGGCACTCACTATGTCATCCATGGTGTTGATCTGGGCGTGGAAGAGATTCACGGTCAGAATGCTGCCCAAATTGGAGGTGTAGTAGGCGGATAGGAAGAATCCATGGAAAAACACCGTGACCAGAAGAAGAAAGCGAAGCAGACTGGGCTGTTGTAACTGCCCCTCGGTGGGTACATTGATGATATAGCAAAAAGAGTCGAATAGGGCGACCTGGTGTCCTGACCAACCTCCAAACATCCTGAGCCAAATCAGCTCCAGAAGAGCCAGTGCCACAAGGGCTCCCAGTGCGAAGAACCACACGTTCCAGGCGAAGGGCTGCAGGGGATAATAGTAGGTGGAAACACTATTGTAGAGGGGTACCATCAGACACCACTGCACCACCAGCAGGGGGTACGTCTTCTCCAGTTCATCATCGGGCATAAACAAGGCGTAGGCATGGGCACAGAACTCCATCTTGCGTTCACGGACCAACTGCAGGGCCTCCTTCATATTGATCACCTGTCCACCGAGAGCATCTCTTGGCATTATGAGCTCCGCAAAGCTACCGTTGATGAATTTCACAAAGGTATCAATGATCCTATAGGTACTACCTTCGTAGTGTCCCTGCGATTTGAAGAGATGTGGTAGATCCTGACGTAAGGGCGTGGTGAATCCAAAGCCACGCACATCAGAGCGGGCATTATAAACCTTCTTCCAAGCCCTTGACAAGTACCTCAAAAAGTCCGTGCGGTTCTCAAAGGTCATGGTGGGGAACTTGGTAACCCCGAAGAGCTGGTTTACTCCCTCCTCCGACTCAAAGTAAACCATGGAGTTAAAGAACTGCTGATTGTAGGCAAAGATCAGCAGATCGTTAATCGGTTGCATTTCAGCCACCTTGTCCACGTACATTACCATCGAGAAGTAGAAGTGGCGCCCGAGCAGGACCTTACTGAACACCTTCATGATCGGATCCTCTGCTCCGGTGGTGAACACAAGGCTCATGTGGTTCCTTCGGGCCGAGGAGTGAAGCATTCGCATTTCCGTATTGTTGTTAACCACCGTTTGAGTGGCGGTCTGGCCAAAGGCCTCGTCTACGCGCATTATAAACTCATCCACTTGGTCCAATTTTTGATGAGGACTTACGAACCATACGATCTCCTGGAACGCTTTAAACCGGGAAAATGGACCCAACAGATTGAGCACGTATTGCATGTTCCATCCATAGTTCGGATGACATGAGAACAATAGTAGAGCACAAACCAAAATCGCTGACTGCATGTCTTCCCTCAAGAAGCTCCACGAATTAATTGAACAGGTTAAATCGTTTGCCTCGATTGCACACTGTTCTTTTAGTTCGATTTAATTGTTCCCAAGGGAAAACTTAAACATTGCCTCCCACAGCACCAATTTAAATATTATATATTAAATGGAAGTTGTATTGTCTTTCTCATGTTTCCGAATCCTGAAGCCGCTGACATTTTCAAAGGTATTAATATCATAATTCAGCTTTATCCTAATTAATCCCTTGGCAATTTTTTGTATGAATATGATAATTACACCAGCTTACAAAATGAAATCGTCAATGTGCTTCACAAAGCATTGTTCAGTTCTTCGGTAAGGTTGGACTCCCCGATTAAAAATAAAAACATTTTTCTTGTGATACCATTATTTTTTAAAGGCTTCAGAACACCCAAATTTTAAATCTTATGTGCGCTTTTCTTAGACGGGAAGCTCAATTTTCCCGATAACTAAACTGTCCTATTTTGTCAATTTAATGTTTTAAACTTTTGGTTAATACTGAACAAAGCAAAAGAATAGTGTCAAATGGATTGATTATTGCATAGTAAACTTCTTATGGGATCGTATACGCATTCAAAAAATAACATAGTTTGATCTATATTATAGATTCTAGAAATGATTTTATAAACTTTTTTTTTCATTTATTCTTTTAAGTGTGGGCTGTCTTAGTGCTAAAACATTCCCATGAATTAAGTAATTGACCAGCCACAAACTACCCATAGCATTCAAATCGGACGTATTGTGGGCGATTCGCCCGCCGACGATAGATATAGAGCTCCAAGCAATAGACCAGTGAGCTAATTGGTATCCCCAGGACCAGGACAATCCAGGCCGTGTTGAAGAACTCCAGGTTTAGAGGCTCAACGGGGTAAGTGTCCAGGAATACCCGCGCATATCCAGCCTGCTTGGCGTATCGAAAGGCTATCTCCTCCCAGTAGTTCCACAGTCCCGCCTGCCAGACGTTCAGGATGAAGCGGTCCAGACTATCCGCAAAGCTGGCATTGGGGCCCATGGGCAGGGCGTTGAACAGGCCACCGAAACACACCTTGGACAGGTGGAAGTACGGCTGGATGAGCACCCGCTGCTGTCGGTTGAAGAAGAGCCAGGCATCCTGGGTGACCACATAGGCGTAGGCCCGCGAGGGACTGGCCAGCAGGGCCTGGTAGTCCTGTCAACTGCGCGCGTCGAACTGGGGATCCAGCGAGGTGGTGTTCACCACCGGCAGCCAGCGCAGCTCCTCCAGCAGCGAGTCATGAATGACGATCCGCAGCTTTGAGTGGATCAGATCCGACCAGGTGTCGATGGGTCGCAGGAACACCGGCTTCATGTCGAAGGCCGTCATGTGACTGAGATGATAGTTCGTAAGGATGAAGCCCAGGACGAAGAGGAGCGTGTAGAAGATGATGACGCGCAGCGAGGCATGCTTCAGCTTTACGGTCATGTTCATGTTGGGGCTGAACATCAGGATGGCCATGGCATGAAGCACGTTGCGGGTGAAGGAGCGGGTGGCATTGCCGGGCTCCCGCCAGTGCACATACCTCAGCAGCAGGGCCACATAGAAGGTGCCGAGGAAGAGGCATGTCCAAATGTATCTGCCCAGCGGCCAAACCATGTACATCCATTTGGGTAACTCGGGAGCAAGGGGCACCATCACGCAGTTTGTCATCATCTCCAGCGGATAGCTGTGCCGCGTGGCCTCCGAGAAGTCACCGATCTTGTCGGGTCGCATTGTAACCCCATGGAGCGAAATGTTGTACACCCCGGTGACAATGTCCTCCTCCACCACTGACTTTTTGGGCAAACTCTCGACGGGATCGAGGAGCAGCCGATAGTGGTATGCCTCGGCGAAGTGTTTCACTATCTCCATGTAGGGACCGCAATAGATGGGCTCCAGAAACTCGGATTCGTTGAAAATAAACGCGTGGGGAATGTCAAAACTATACGGCGAGCGGATCACACCACTCGCCAAGTCCGTGTCGAGCAGCATTTTGGGGCCGACTATTCAGATTGGCGTGCTCCTGGCCACGTTTATATAGCGGACACCTTTATCGATGGCACACGCAAAAATGAACCGACCCTGGCAGACTGGCTGGCACCCATGTGTCTAGTATAGTATAGAAAATCCGGTTTGTTTCACTGCAAAGTTCAGAGATCCGCCGTTTAATGACACGTTTTTGTGACCTGCCGATTATGGTCTAGATTGCAAAGCCATACAAACCAACACATCGATGGGAAGGACTCTGTTATATGCCACTTATCAAAAATATTTTTGCGAATACGGCCTGGACTTTGTTACGAAGTCCAGCCAACCCACACACATGCATCCCAACCTTTGTGTAGTTATTGGAGCGCAAGTACTTTCACAGTTCACAAAAACAGTCCAGTTTTTACCATATTCAAAAAAAGCAGGCCACAATTCACAAAAAATTCCTATGAGGACTTCACGGGTGTGTGGGAATGTATATTTGAATTGGCAGCTTTCATGTAAATACTTTTCAATTTTTTAGGGTTTCGTCTGTGGAAAACTACGACGATTTCCACATACACATCCATGGCCCACGGCCACGTGTGTTTGCAAGTGGGCCAGAATAAAAACAAAACTGCCATTGAAATAATATTGCACTTAAGGGTAATTACAAAATCGTTAAATGCTGAATTAAATGAAACTGGATTGTACAAGTTCGGATTGGAGAGTTTTGGTTGCTAGCAAGCGAAACCTGTTCATGTGGTCGTGAATGCAAAAGTTCAGCGAGTGTCGAGGATATACATATGTGTACATCTTGATAGCCAAAAGGCTGCCTATTATATTTATTAATTGAAGCGCTGGGCAAATTAACTATCAATCCTGCTAGAGATGAGTTGATAAAAAAGGTGTAACAATTTTTATGAACAGCTCAAATTATGAATGCTATTGAATTTATTTTTTAAAAGTATCTTTTATAAACTATATGAACAAAAAGGGAGTAAAAAAGTGTCAACGCAAAAACCATTTAACAAGGTTTTTTTCTTTGAGGTATATTTGAGTTATATGTAATCTGTTTTACCTTCCAGTAAACCTGACATATTATGTTATAAAGATGAATAACAATCGATTAGAGTTGAAAATATAATTTGTTAAGAATTGTATTATTATTATTAGTAATGGAATTTCATGATATAACTATTAACTATTAACTGAAATCTATTTTATTTAAGATTTATTTATTTAATTTAAAAACTATTGTTATTCGACTAGATGAAAAATATGAAATCTTTTACCTTATAAACATCATTTTGTATTAAATTCAAGCAATTGAGAAATTAAATATTATTATAACTTGTTTATATAAGAAAATACAGATTTTCATAAATTTTATTTTATTTTTTTTTAGATTATCAACTGATGTCTGGGAGAATACATTCTTTCCACCTTGTTTATGTAAACGGGGTTATTATAAATCAATGAATAAATATATATTTTTTAAATCTCTTCACCCTTTCATAAATTATGTAAGTAAATTCAAATAAATCTATTCCTTCAGGGTCGCAGGCGTCTAAATTTATTCATATGTGATTTATTTTTGGAACTTTTTACTTTGGCAACCACCGACCACCCATATTTCGACCCTGAGAACGACCAACCGATGCTGATAGCAAACCGAAACGAATCGAAACGCTAAGCCCAGTGCCACGCCCACTTTCCGGCCCCCAACAACCCCACTTCTGCTGGCTTGGCAAATTCAAATTAATTTATGAGCCAAAATCTTGTTTATCGGCTGATGGTTTGTCGGTTTTGTGGGTTTGCCCGCCTCGCCCGAGTGCTTTAGACTTTCACTGGTTGTTGGTGCTGCTGCTGTTGTTGTTGGTACTGCTGCGATTAGAGGCGGTAGTTGCTCCATTGCTCCACAAACGAGTTGTTTTAGAGCAAAGAAATGCAGGCAAATTGCCTTGGCTAGATACACACAAAAATGCGCTGCTTATGAGCGCGTTTTTCGGTCGTTGATTCATGTGCCTTCGTAGCCGTGATCGTCTAGTGGTTAGGACCCCACGTTGTGGCCGTGGTAACCCAGGTTCGAATCCTGGTCACGGCAATGCTGCAATATGCATTGTCACGGGAAGGATCTTTTTTTTATACCCATGCTGGCTAAATATCGCTTAAGAAATATCTCATCTATCTGTAAGCCTAGGCAGATACAATTTTTAAAACATTGCTGATCAGACGATCCCGATTTCATATGTTTTATGGTTTTTTTTTTTCAGATTCTTGCATATGATTCTCTCTGTTGTGTAATATTTTTGGAAAAACCTTTGGGCAAAGCTTTACTCCATTAAATTGTAATATCATCTGCAAGGTATAATATTTTTGCAGTCCCCAACTTGCTAGTATGTAGATAGAATAGTAACCCAAAGTACAATAGCTTATCTTTATGTTGTCTTATATAATCTCTACAGAAAAATAGATAGACATTAAAAGCTGAGATTTTTGAGATTCTTACTTTAAAAGACCTTCTAGAAATTTCTTATATAAAAATGCCTACTGGAAGTTTGGATTTTATACGTCAAATATAACGCTCTTTTTTATCTTGTCCTTAAAGTATCCAACCATCAGCAGGTTTAAAAAACAAACAAAACTATATAAACGCTTAAATTAAAAATGCATATACTTTCGCCTAAATAACTCTTATTTACGGTCCCAGATTACAATTTTACATTCTTCGTTATCATTTAAAGACAATCAATACCAACCGGGGAAATAAAATGCTGAGCACTCTTCTTAAAAGAACATCATTAATTTAATCTTTTAAATTTCCCTTTTATTTATCGAAAAACATTAAGATAAAGTTTTCTTTAATTTATTATTTTGAATAACAAATATCTGCCATATTAAAAGGACCCAAAGCTATAAATATAACAAATATGTATATCCCTCGATTAAGAAAAATAGCTTTACTGTTGCTGTTGGGCAATATATCCTTCAAGGATACCTCAAACGAAATTGATTTATTTAATCTCTTTGTAGGAAACCAAGCGTTTCATAGTAAGGCGAGCACCTGAGCTTGAATTCAGTTGTCCTGCCTTGCGGCTGTGGTTGCGACTTCAACAGCGGCTGGCTTTGACTTGAATTTTAATTTAATTGTGAGCAATTGACAGAAATATACAAAAACCCAATCCAGCACTTCGACCGAACGATATTAAGATGCTGGCAGCTGGTGTTGACATAAAAATGCAATAAAAAGTACGAAACGAAGCAGACGTTACGATACAGATCTATATATATATATACAATAGGACTCTGAATACCCTTTTGACAGGATTTGATTTGAAGAAGGATCCTGTAGTATTTCTCGATATGTGCAAGGTTTTTGTGTACTTCATCAGAAGCTATGTTGCTAATTTGAAACGTATTTAACCAATTACTAATATAATATTTTAATATTTATTAGAAATCTCTAACAAAAAGTTAATAAGTGAGCGACTCTTTATAGGACCTACACAGTTTTAAAGGTGCAATTTAATACTCATGTTTATTATAAGGACAGGCGCTACATTAACCTGCTAATTTTCATATAAATGATATTGATACTTTTACGTAGCGAACTCTCAAAATCTTTTAAAACATTTTTGTTAAGGATTGTTTTTATAGTTTTCTGGTTAAGTACCACCCTTGTTTAACTATAGCTATAGGGTATCGGCCAAAAAATCACTCAAAATCAATTGAATGTGGCCAGCACTGGTTTGGCAATAGCAATGAGGGAAATCAACGTGAAAATAGCGACAACAATGAGTTTCGTTGTCGGTGCGAAGCAAGTGCTTATTGGATTTTGCCCGTGAGAAGCGGGTGACAGCGTTTGGAAGTCATTACTGGTGAGGGTGTGGGTGGTGGGATCCACGGGAGCACCGACAGCTGAAACGGCGGAGCCTTGATCAAAGACCGGAACAGACATACCCATAATTGGTTCGGCACGGTGAGAATCTTGTCCCACATCCAATGGGAATTTAAATTTTCCGCAAATAAAACGGCCATGTGAGACAATCGTATTATTATTTACCATACCCAATACAATACACGTACTATGCAATGGCCATTTCCATGCCGTTTCATTGAAAATAAAGTAAAAATACAAATATTAACCACAAAAGCCTTGCTCCCATCTGTGGGTTGGTTGTGGGTGGATGGATGGGTGGTTGGGCGGTGTGCACTCGCCTGTATTTATGCATTTATATTCGACCGTTTCGCTCTGAGTATGTATGCATATTGAATGGATAAAAGGGATTTGCGTTTGTTTCGCTGTGCGTCTGGCCTGGTGAGTCCTCCCATACGAACGTGTATATACGTTTATATGGCCTGTCTATATGGCCGATGTCTGCCGCCCATTTCCAAACGCAACACGCCGGAAACATTTTTGTTGTGCCGTTTCCATTGTTATACAATTTTGCTTAACACATTCGCAATAACAACGGGCACAGGCCCATTCCGTTTTATATTTTATAAACCAGGGAGGATGGGTTCTCACGTCGTGTTGTCCCAAACAATTGCCGTTCACAAGGGTTCCTGTTTTAAAAGGCAAGTACAATAAATATGTCATAGCATTTTTGGATATTGTTGAATTGGGAATTTCTTAACAATATTTAAATCGATTATTTTTATCCCGCATTTCATTATGAAAGAATGCTTTACTTTACACTTGTGCTTTAGTTCATGCAATCAAAACATCTTGAGAGTACTCAGATTCCTACACTCTTTCAATTTACGCCCCTTCGCTCCATCTTAAAATCTACTTGTTCTTAAACAAGCACCGGAAATTATCGTTTGAGCGATGTTAATTGAATAGAATAGCAACCGCAGCAGGGGAATAACAACAAGCTGTAACTTCGTTGACTCATTTCACACTTTTAAATATATTTGGTACCTGATGATTAGCTACAAATTAAATAAGCAAATGCAAGACCACACTAATAATTTATACAATAGCAACGCGACAAGGGCACGTTTGAGTTTAGAATTGAATGCAATTATTGGTGCAATTGTACGTGTCTCCGGCGGTGGCAGTTGAGGTCACAGCCGCGCCTCAATAAGTTAAAATAAACTAAGAACTAAACGAATAACAGATATTAGCACGTGCGCGCAGAAATGAGATGGCGTGGGTGGGCGGGGCAGCCGGAGCCTACTGGACCTTCTTGGCCTCCTTGGGCGCAACGGGCAGTCGCTCCACAGCCTCCTTGTAGAGCTGGTTGAGGCCGAAGGTGGCTCGCACATTGTCGCTGGAGAAGAAGAACTTCTGCAGCTTGCCTTTGGAATCGAAGCAGGGTCTGCGCTCCGTCTCCTTGCCCTGCTGGAACAGGATCACAGTGGGCAACTGCCGGGAGAATGAGCTGTCCAAGATGCGGTACTTCTGGGCCACTTCCGGGAAGCGTCCAATGTCAATCTTGCCGAACTTCAGGTGGTCCGTGTTGTACTCGGCGGAGAGCTCAGCAAAGACCGGGGCAAAGTTCACGCAGCTGGGAATCCACACAGTGTAGAAACAGATCAGCCAGGTGGTACGCTTGTCCCGCGCCAGCTCCTCCTCGAAGACCTGTGCGTTCCGGAAGTAGGTGATGTGCTCGGGTCCGCGGTACGAGGGCTCGGGCAGCACCATGCCCACCAGGACGCAGAGCAGCAGAAAACCCAGGCCGTAGCGGAAATCCGCATAGGCCCACAAAATGGCATTGGCTACCTTCGTGTAGAGAAAGGACGAGGCCAAGTAGTTGATCATGGTGATGCTGCCCGTTTTGCGCGACCGTATCATCACCACGATGAGCAGAAAGAACAGGATCTCCACCTCTCGACTGTCCAAATCGCACGCCTCGTCCTCTCCGGCGAGATTGAAGAGCCGAATGCAGATGAACTGCGTCTTCTTGGCCAGCAGGTACGAGATGGCCAGCAGGATGTTTACCCAATAGTAGGGCTTGGCCAGCAGCGCCAGCTGCTTCTTCCACGTCATCGCTGAGTCGGGGGGCTGAGTGGGCTGATGTGGGTCACGATTTTAATTAACAATTTCCCGAGTTTTTCTTTTCTTGCTTTTGACAGCCAATTGTTAATTTTAGCCTCGCCGTTGACTAGAAAAGCGCAGCTCCGGTGTCTGGCAATGGCGTTGCCACCTGATGGGAGAAAAGGGCTGCCACCACCAGTGTAGCAAAATGCGCAAAGCCATATGGCGCCATTCGAAATTCAAAATGTATCTTTATCAGAAC
The DNA here is from genome assembly GCF_014743375.2 of Drosophila subpulchrella. NCBI lineage: Eukaryota > Metazoa > Arthropoda > Insecta > Diptera > Drosophilidae > Drosophila > Drosophila subpulchrella. The sequence continues at coordinate 15,273,524 of NC_050611.1, forward strand.
CGCTCTTCGATTTAAGAAATTTCTCGTATACAAATTTTTGTTTAAGCAGTTCTTAATTTCTTTACTTAGCACCTCGGAGCATAGAAAATGTGTTATACCTTCTACAGGGATATTTGTTAAAAGTTTAGAGTAATTCTAAATGTTTAGATCTAAAAACGGGTTTTACGGCTAAAATAGTTGCGTTTAAATAAATTTAATTTTAGTAAATCATTGAAAAACAAAACCAGAAACCGGTTTGCCAAAAAAAATAGCCACAAAAAGATAAGGGGATCGATCGACTCATTAACTGATACTGTTACATCAGCTTTTTTCAAAAGTCATTGACGGAAAAAAAGGTAAAAAGTCATTGAGGACCTTCGTTATCGCCGCACAAGCCAAATTATAATCATCGAAAAAACCTGGCTCTACGTGATCTCAGACGCTCGTCGCTTCGATCATTCGCCTTATCATCCAACTTTTTTCGGGCCTATTTGTTGGTAATTTTTTGTATTTCCGAAATCAAATGTGTTTGAAACTGTGTGAATACTGTGAGAATTGTGTACCTACTTCACAGAGCACTGACAGCATTATCGCCATTTCTTTTTTTGTAGTAAACACTTTGCGCGTCACTGGAATAAACGATTTATTTTTAATCATTTTATTGAGACCGTTTTACGAGGGTCATCCCCATGATCCCCATCGGATCGATCCCCCACCTATTTACTGGTTTCACTGGTGGGCATTTCTTTGTTTTATAGCGATTATTTATTAATGCATACATGTACTGTGTTCAATACACTGGCAAAAAACAATGACTTGCGAATAGATTTTAAGTATAGTAATATTGTCTATAATATTTTTCTTTCTTTGACTTGTGAATAGATTTTAAATATAGTAATATTGTCTGGAATATTTTTTCATTATGGGATATGGTTTAAATTGTAATACCATCTCATCCAAATGATTTAATCGTATAAGACATACACAAATTTTCTATTTTTTTTAGCAAACAAGCATGTTTAGTTATGTTTATTGTACATTTTGTTTCAATTTATTCATATGTCTGATAATAAAATGTAGCTAACAATTTAGTTACAGAATAAATCATAAAACCAAGCAGGTATAAATACAAATTCTATTTGTTTAACCTAGAAATTCGAACATCATGACTAATCACTTTAACCCAAGGTGCAAAACCACAAACAACTCTACATGAAATCATTATAAACAAAAATTATAAACAAAAATTAATTGAAAATTTAAATAAACAACATACACTTAGGTCAGTTTTTAATAATATTATAATCAGAAAAGGTTTGACTGAATTCTAAAGTGTGTTGAGAGCCGGATTGATCTGGTTTGGAATACAGCCTCGAAAGATTACTGACTATTTAAGTACAAGAGCAACCGAGATGGGAAGGAGAACCCTTAATCTTGCTGGGCCCAGTTAAATAGTCTAGAGATCCAGGGCTCTGATTGTCAGAGATGTTGTTAAACAGCTGCCCCAATATCAAATAGATCTACTTCCCAGCCCATAGAAACTTCCCGTAGAGCTTGGAAACAAATAGGCCTCTGTATAATGTATAGAATCAAAACCAAAACAACGACAATTGCAGCTGATAAGTAGAACAAAATGGCGATCCATTGCCGGCTCCATAATCGTGCTATCAAGGCAGCCTGATCTCCTGTCCCCCGCTTATCACCCCGAAGCCCCTATCTGAACACGCGGTCTATAAATTGCAATCCCTCCTAGGCGGGAGCTTCAGTTCAGTTTCGAACCCTTGTGCTAAGTGTTCTATTTCCGAGTACCAGAGAAATCTTTCGCAGATTAACGAGTAAATCCGAGCAAAAAACGACTGGCAATAAATGCCTCCCGATCTATAGTGCAAAAAAAAAAAACAAACAACCCTTTTTAATTGGCTTAACCTTGCTGAAATTAATAAAACAAAAACATTCTGGGATATATTTCGATATTTGCGAAATATTCCCAATACAGCCATTTGTCGCGGACTTTGAGTTTGGCCTTTGAATGCTTTTGCAGCAGAACAAAAATATAATCAATCTCGATCAGCATTTCGCAGAGTGCTGGAACCGAAGCTCTCTTAAGAACTTCGACTTTTTCTCCTTTCTAAGCGTTATTTCCTTCAGTGGTAAGTGGTGATCCCAAGAGATATGGCTTTTGATGACTAACCCTTGAAAATGTTGAACTGCAGTAGCTAAGATGGCCGCCATTCCACAAGGTGCATTCGCCGCCTGCAAGATCCGTGAGCAATTCAACGAGCGGGAGCTGATTGTTGCCCGTCTGAGGTCCGCTGCTTTCGATAAGAGTTCCGTTGACAACGGCAACGCTTCAACCCGTAAGTGCTTGAACTCCCCTCACTGGGTCAATGGATCGTTTACTCATTGTTTTTTTTATATTTCCAGAGCGCGAATACTCCCCAAACAAGTACAACGACAAGCTAATGAACTCCATCTGGGGATTGTATAATCGCTATTCCCCCCATAATGTGAAGAAGAACGAGTACGCCCCCACCAAGTGAAGACCTAAAGGTGGGCGCGATGGCTTCCTCAAGGTCCAGCTGTCGTGCCCCCACTCTGCCAGCATCCCCACCAGGATGTTGGCCCAACATATATACATATATATACTCCCAAAACTATAATCTCATACACTTTATATAATCTCAAGTAATCAATTATTTCTGTAATACTTATGATATTATATTTAAATGGATACTAAAATCGTATACCAATCCACTTCAAGTAACCAATTAAAACACTTAAAAAACTTCAGTAACAAATATCTATTTAATGCTGTAATGTTTGTAAATTTCAATAAATACTTATGATATTGTATGTAAAGGGACAAAACCATAAAGCGTCGTTTAATTTAAATAGCAGGACTCGTAGGTCGGGACCATGTACTTGATGTTGATGAAGGCATCCTCTCCGCCGTGCAGCTCCAGCACTTGCAACGTCTCATCGATAAGATCCCCCAGGTTTAGATTGTTCTTCTGGGCATAGTCGATCTCATCGCCGCAGTTTACTTTGAGATTGAAAAAGGATACCCTTAAAGAATTGGCAAACTTTAGTAGGATGAAATACCTACAGTTTTTCACCTTAAAGGCATTAAACATGGGCAGCAACTGTCTGTAGAAGGGCACCAGGGCGGGTCCCACCAAATCCGAGGACATAACCAGCTGTTGGATTATCTTCAATGTCGTGCACATTACCTCCAGGTTTCGTGTGCTCAATGCGTCTGAAATGGGGGCGGTTTCGGATTCAAATTCGCAAGGTGCAAATTAGACCGAAAAAGTTCGAGGCATTTGCGTGCCAGCCGAATCCCTGGTACTCACTCTTCAGCGGCAATATTAATTGCGGTATCACCGGGTGTATCTTCTCGCCCCCGGCCAGCAGTAAATCCGTGACCCCCTGGCGGGCATACGTCTTATATGGGTGTTTGGTCTCCGCTAGTCCGTCGAAAAAGAGCGGCAAATAGAGGCTGTAGTCCAGCTTTTCGATGTCCACCTGTTCAAGGGGAAAGAGGGTGTGGGGGTCAAAGGTGAATAGAGCGCTCCGAGTCGCAAATGAGTTCGTGTACTGGCGGTGGCGCAAGTTTTGCAAGTGTACATTTGCACGCCATGCCGGTTAGGCCCTAGCTGATTTCCATTAAGATGCTCTTTGTTTGTTTACGTTGTCAATGGAAAATTTTTAGAACAAAGCGAACAATTCGAATATGTACCTGTACCTGCCTACAGACTTTATAATATAGGTCTAGACTAATCATTGTTTGTGAAAACGAATGTCGCTGTTTTAAAGTCCAGTCACCGCTAATTTACAGCCCAGGTAATTTAAACTACCCACGTGACCTATTATCAGAAATACTCATCCTGGAAGCTTTAAGTATAGATTGTCGGTAGTATGGAAATGCGGGACATCAGGATCAATACTCTTTATCAAAAAGGGATAGGAGGCCAATATATGTAGTCTTCTCTGTTTCTCTACTATGCAAATAAATTTTAAAAATGATTTATAATTAAGTCCACGGCGACGTCGCTGGCATCGCAGCTGCGTGAACCTCACATGTGGGGTTCCCCGTCTTCGACCTTCGACCCAGTGACGCAAATGAAGTAGTGTCACTCACATATCACTCGAATGCACACGAGCTGTCACGACGGCATTCCGACCTAGATAAACAAACGCACCGCTTAAAAGACATTCGCCGCATATGTGGGCTCCGTAAAAAGAAAAAACTCCCCAAGGTCTGTGACATTGAACTAGCTAGAAGGGTCACACATATAAGGTGGGTGGATCCTATTGTTTTCCGATTGCAATGGGGTTTCGAAAAACTGACTGACAGTTGGACGGTGCGACGTTTTGAATGTCAGCAGTCGCATTCCGCCCAAAATCGCTTGCCCGTCACCGGCGCTCTACTAACTCCGGAAATAGAAAATGGCATATTATTTACTCGTTTTTGCTTTTAGCTGCAACACTTGAAATAATTGGACACGCAGGTGTACGAAATTCGAGCGAAACTCAAATATGGGCCCCACCTTTAGGTCACTGAGCAGTAAGGTTACCCCTTTTAGTGACAGTCCTGCAATTTGTTTTGATTTACATTGACTCACATTAGCATAGATGGAGTTTAAGTTCGCAAACTGGGGATAGCAACTGACACATGGAAAATTCTAGTTCAAAAATATTTTTGGTATGGAAATAAATAAGTAACAAGCAGACTTTAAAAACTTTAAATTGAAGTCACAATATGATGTCATAGATTTCTGTCCAAAATAACTCCCTCTAAATATGCTGTAAAGAGCATTTGTATTAAAGATTTTCATATAGCAAAGGATCTACAATCTTACGCAGGCTTAAAATATATTTATACAAGTTTATTGTATATAAATTATTACTACTGATCTAATTTTTAAGACTGTCCCTTATCTACCGAAGCTTTTGTTTATATTAAAAGATGTAAAGCTGCTCCACTTCAGTCTATTAAAAATCTATTGGAGGTTTCTGGCCTAAGTGTTAAGAGTTATGAACACATAAGAGGTGCCTTTATTATCGTTAATACACTGAAGTGTGACCAAATAATGCCTGGCAATATCGTGCCTTACGTTATAAATATCAAATTAGCTATACCGTAATGGAATATTTTATGTGCACCAGACCTTTTCCCTTACTCACCGTCCAGCCAATTTTATCGCCTCCGCATAGGTACTCCATCTTGATGGGCAGGTCGCCACGGTCGAAGTACATCCGAAACAGGGTTCCTCGCCCTGGATCATTAGCCCCTCCAGCGGCGGAACCATTCAGTCCCATACCCAAGTTGAAGGTGGAGATGGACTTCTGCTGCCGCCTGAGAACTACAAATCAGTACATGCAAATGGGGAATGTATATCATTAGGAAAACAAATAGCAAACAGAGACACCAACAAACAAACAACAAACGCACTTTTCGGGTTGGGGATCCGCGCCCTGGCACTGGCTGTCTTGGGGGCGGACTCATGGATGGGTCCGTCGATGACAACGGTGTTCTTTTGCTGCGACTGGATGGAAAAGGGCGGCACATAGCGTGGGCGGGAGGAGACGGCCGCTCCATGGATGCCGCTAAGCGGACGCAGTTGCCCCGGATTGGCGGACTTGGAGCGGGACTGTCTCAGCGAGATGGCCGGAGTGTGATAGTCGTGCGTCGGACGCCTTCCCGTGGCGGTGCGTGCCGTTTGGGCCATGGCCATTTTGGGAGTACGACGATGTGCAGCCACGTAGTGTAAACAGCGAACTGCCGAGCGAAGGAATTTTCTAGCCTGGCACTCCGCTGGTGTTGGCGTTGCTGTTGGTGGGTGTCGTGTCGTGGCGTTTCTATGGAGCACGTTGCTAGGGCGGCTTAGTGACCGATAAGCCAACCGATACAGCTACAGCTAATGCCGCTTACTCGGTTTGGTTGCTCTCTGCCAGTCGCATTTATTATAATGCCAAGCCGGTTAGCCTTTAAGGCGCCAGTTATGTTGCTCTCATTGTTTGTATTATCATTGGTTTGTGTACAAATTCATAATCTGCGAGCCTCGTTGATTTCCAAAGAATTTTTATGAAGCGTTTTAGGTCAGCGAACCCCTCAGGGTTTACCAAAGTCCGCAGGTTAATAAAGACAAATTGATGTGGCAGCTCTCAATCACTCAATTTAAAACTATAAATCAGCTCCAGGTTTCTTCCTTCCAATCAAATTAAGCTAGAAAAATTTAAATTGAAGTTGTGTCAATTCAGGACTTTGCAATGCTGGCTCAAGTAGGTCCTGCCTCCAATTACTTCAATTTAAAATGCGCGCTATTTGACTTATCGATAAATAGCTGACCCTGCTTTCCAGCACTGGTGCTTTGTTTACATTCCGCAGTGCTCTGCTCTCGTCTGGCAACTCCGCACCTGTCTGCGCGGGTGGCGTGTTGTAAAGTGAATGACCAGAACTAGCAGTGTTGGCTAGCGACCGGGAGCGAATAAAGAACAAAAGTGTGATATGTCGCTGTGAATAGACAATTATCTGTGTGTTTTCGTGGTAAATCTAAAAATTTCGCTCAACATCAAGGCCAGCGGGAACCGGGGGAAACAGATCGATGGCGGGCAACATGTCCTCCAGCTCGAACGGCGAGCTGAAGAAGCTGTCGGAGGAGTCGCTGGCGCAACCGCCGGAGAAGGTCTTTGACATCATGTACAAGCTGGGCGAGGGCAGCTACGGATCGGTGTACAAGGCGCTGCACAAGGAGAGCAGCTCCATCGTGGCCATCAAGCTGGTGCCCGTGGAGTCCGATCTGCACGAGATCATCAAGGAGATATCCATTATGCAACAGTGCGACTCACCGTATGTGGTGCGCTACTACGGCTCCTACTTCAAGCAGTATGACCTGTGGATCTGCATGGAGTACTGCGGTGCGGGCAGCGTCTCGGACATTATGCGGCTGCGAAAGAAGACGCTCACGGAGGACGAGATCGCCACCGTTCTGTCGGACACGCTGAAGGGACTGGTCTATCTGCATCTGCGGCGCAAGATCCACCGCGACATTAAAGCGGCCAACATCCTGCTCAATACCGAGGGCTATGCCAAGTTGGCCGACTTCGGAGTGGCCGGTCAGCTCACGGACACAATGGCCAAGAGGAACACAGTCATAGGTACTCCCTTCTGGATGGCACCCGAGGTGATCGAGGAGATTGGCTACGATTGTGTGGCCGACATATGGTCTCTGGGCATCACCGCTTTGGAAATGGCCGAAGGAAAGCCGCCGTATGGCGACATTCATCCCATGCGAGCCATCTTCATGATTCCCCAGAAGCCACCACCCTCGTTCCGCGAGCCCGATCGCTGGAGCACTGAGTTCATCGACTTTGTGAGCAAGTGCCTGGTTAAGGAGCCGGACGACCGGGCCACGGCCACCGAGCTGCTGGAGCATGAGTTCATACGCAACGCCAAGCACCGATCCATCCTGAAGATGATGCTGGAGGAGACCTGTGCCATTCGCGAGCAGCAACGGTCCAACCGAAGCGCTGGCGGACTGTTTGCGAGCAGCCAGGCCAAGAGTTTGGCCACCTTGGAGAACGGAATTCTTCAGAACATGATGGACAACGCGTTCATGGAAGATCCGGGTACGCTGGTGCCGGAGAAGTTCGGTGAATACCAACAGAGCTCGGCCTCAGATGCCACCATGATAGCGCATGCAGAGCAGGGAGTGGATGACGGCACTTTGGGACCGGGGGGCCTGAGGAACCTGGCCAAGACAGCGGGTCCAACGGCGACAGGCGCAGCGGCCTCGTCAGCAGCATCTCCTCTGGATGTGCCGGCAGTGGACAGCGGCACAATGGTGGAACTGGAGTCAAATTTGGGTTAGAAAATTATATTGGATGGTTTAGAGGCATAGTTTTAATATCGGCTTTTATACAGGCACAATGGTAATCAACTCGGACTCGGATGACTCCACAACAGCCAAGCAAAATGACGATCAAAAGCCGCGCAATCGCTACCGGCCGCAGTTCCTGGAGCACTTCGATCGGAAAAACACGGGAGATGCTCGTGGCGATGAGAAGTCCACGGCCACCGAGTATTTCACTCCGGCAGCCGAGCAGCAGCAACAACAGCAGCAGCATCAGGAAGAACAGCACCTGGCCAGCGGTGCCAACGATTTGAACAACTGGGAGCACAACATGGAAATGCAGTTCCAGCAGATCTCCGCCATTAATCAGTATGGGCTGCAGCAGCATCAGCAGCAGCAGCAAGTTCTCATGGCCTATCCCCTGATGAACGAACAGCTCATTGCGCTTAACAATCAGCAGAATCTGCTGCTCAGCAATGCTGCGCCAATGGGCCAGCAGGGTATACCGGCAGCGGCTGCGGCTCCAGCTCAACCGCCGCCCGCATATCAGAACCAGCATATGCATACCCAATCGCATGCATACGTGGAGGGTGAGTTTGAGTTCCTCAAGTTCCTCACCTTCGACGATCTAAACCAGCGGCTGTGCAACATCGATCACGAGATGGAGCTGGAGATCGAGCAACTGAACAAGAAATACAATGCCAAACGGCAGCCAATTGTTGACGCCATGAATGCGAAGCGCAAACGCCAGCAGAATATCAATAATAATCTGATTAAGATATAGGTATAGCAACTCACAATTTCGCATGACAACTGAAAATTGAATTTCAACTCACTCAAGGGCTTCTGCGCTGGGTTGAATTCGCAGATAAATGCTGAAAATTACAGACGCATCATCTGTATCCTGAAGAAATGGTTCATATATTGAGCAAATTCAACCCGGTGGAAAAGTCTACAACCAATCACAAGAAATGAAAACACAAAAGCTTTATTGTAAAATGCAGTGAAAACAGGAAAGAAATGTGGTCAGAGGAGTCGTTGGCAGAATCTTCCAGCACGAATACATGTGTTCTGTTTGTTCCAGTTTTGTTTTCATCACATTTTAGTTTTGGTTTCGTATATTTTAGCTTCCTTTGATCTGTCTTCTAATATTGATATGTTCGAATAAAATTTCTATTGCGTTTATTGTAGCTGCCCGCATTATCAACTGCCTAAGCCTTATCCTAATTTATAAGACTACTATTATTCGTTCTTCCCTGTTAACTATTAACCTTAATCTCGATGTAAACCTTATTTTTGTCTTCGTGCGAAAAAACAACCCGTCAAGCAATAATTATAAAGAAGAAACATTTTTATACGCATTGGAATGCATATTTTTCGAAAGTATATTTCTCAAAGCAAAATGCACAGAAGCACTCACATATAAACATTTATATATACCTAGTACTTTTAGCAATTATAAATAATTTACATAATAATAAATATATAGGAATATATGAAGCAAAATTTGTATACAATCGATTAAAATTTTCTTTGATCAATTAAGTTTCGCAATTTGACATAATAATTTTTAGAAAAAGGTCTGCTGCTCCCATCATAAGATATTTGGATACTAAGAAAGTCACTTATTTGATTTTATTTTCCATTACATCTAGTCTTGTATATCCATTTCCTGAGTGGCCTGCTGCATATCATGCAGCTGTGCCCGCAAATCCTCGGGCAAACTGTGTTCGTTCAAGGCACTGGGGTCTTCACCATCTACGACAATCTCCTCTGGATCTGGGGCACGTGGCAAAAAGTCAGCATCTGCGAAAAGTTGGCCAAATATGTGCCGAGCATTGGCAATGGCCGCGTCGTAATCCAGCTCGTAGGTCGGTGGATCTGTGTAGTAAATGTGCTCCGCAGCGGCACTTTTATTAGACTGGGCAGCAATTGTGAAATATGAGCTAAATATGATTTGTGCGTTTGAGTGATCGAATAGTTGGCTGGTAAATAAAGCAAGATCGGCCGCGGGATCCTCGCTCAAAGCCGGCGTGGTCAAGTGGAAAGTATCTGCGAAAAAGTAATTTATTAAATATAACTCTAACGTTGTTTTTTCTGTGGCTCCTTACATAAACCCTCGGGACAGGCTCCAGTGTAATGCGACAGTTGAATTAAGAAGGCTTCCCGTGCCCCATCAACGTCGAGCAGTCGAAGAAGATTCACGCCACCACCTCCCTTGTTCAATTCCTCGTTGCCCAAGGGACTGGACGATATGAACAAGCCCCGAGAGATATGGGGCTTCAATTCAATGCCCTTTGATACTGGTGGATAGCCAGGGGCAGAGACCACATACTTTGCCCGCAAAGTTTTTCCTGCGCTGCTCAGCAGGAAATCATTCGAATTGGAGTCCAAGGCAATGTCATCAACGGCTCGCTTCAGGCAGTAAATGCCTCCATATACAGCGCACAAGCGGCAAAAGCACTGCGGCAATTCCCCGCAACCGTACATGGGAAACAGGAAGGGTGTGTTGCCATAGCGGCCCAGACTGCCCAGAAATCGTTGCGTGCGCTGCATACCCTCCTCGAAGCTGGTGGTGGGGCCACACATGGCAATGGCTTGCATCACGCACGACGCTATCTTTTCGGTCACCCGCTGCGCTTGTAGATACTCTTGGAAGGTTCGCCCCCGAAACTCGAGGGAATCTTCGTTGCACTTGTCCTCGCCATAATCGTTGCAGGCGGTGAGAAACTTCATCAGTAGCCGCTTCTCCACGATGGTCAGTGTTTTGGTGTTGAAGACGTCACTGCGGGAGCAAGGCACGGAGACAATCTCGCCGTTGTGCCGCATGCAGACATGGTCCACGGCTCGGAATTCAGCATAGCGGCAGATGTTCGACTTGATGAGCAGCTGCACCAGCTCTCCGGCAGCATAGAGGATGCGTGGGCAGAGGTCCAGGCTAAAGCGTCGCGATTTGGCCAGCACTGAGTCCTTGGTCCAAGTGGGTTCGCCTGTTTCTGGCTCTTGTTCCGTGGTGTGCCAGGTGTAACTGGCATTTCGCAATGTGGAATGGGCTTCGGGCTGCTGATCCAAACGGGCACATAGAGCGTCCATGCTGAAGGAGCTCCAGACATCCCCGTAGTACTCATTGCTGTCCAGGTGGAGGACCGTTTTGCCCACTCTGCTGGCCGCGGCGGCGATGCAGGATTCGGTGAAACCTGAAAAGGGCGTCCCACTATGAGTCATCCATTGCGCAAAATGTGATATGCATGGCTTGTTTGTTACCTGTGCCTATGACCACCAGGTCAAACTGCTCCGGCAGGTCATCCGACATATTTCTAGTCTTATTCTTACAACTAGTTTAACAATTTATAGGGATAAATAAAGTATTTTGTGAATTTACTGCGAATTTAATCAAACAGCTGATTAGAGATGAGAAACTAGCGATGACGTCGCCAATAAACAGCTGAGAACAGTGTTGACTAGCGCCAAAAGTCGTTACTTAATGTATTTGAAATTTAAAATTTAGTTTGAGCATTTAACAAAACAATTACAAATTAAAACGTTTTATACACCTTACTTTATTAAAAATTAACTTAAATAAGTATGCAACCAACTGCTTTGGCAACTACTCAAAAGCCAGTGCGAAATTCAACAGGTGCAATAGGAATTCAGCTACACAGGTGAAATTGCACTAGTAGTTGTAGTCGCCGCTGCCATGGAAACGGAAAAGTCATAAACAAAAGCCGGAAAATAGTAAATTGCAGAATGTTCGCTCCCGCAAAATAGAAACAGAGCCAATAATGTCCTTTGAGAAGATACTCTACAAATATGAGGAACCGCACGGGATCGGAGATGTGTACTTCATTTGGCAGAAGGCTCTGCTGGCCACAACTGGAACCGATGGCTCCGTGGCTCTGTACAATCGCCAGGGACAGCTGGTGCAGCGCATCATACTCTCAGGGTGAGCTATTCCAGTTCCACCATTAATGCCCACTAATGGATCATCTCCACCTCCAGACTCTGTTCGGGATTCGCCTGGGACCAAGAGGGCGACTTGCTGGGCATCATCACCAGTGGCTCCCCGAACATAACGCTGTGGGACTACAACAGCCAGGAGAAGATCAGCGTGGAGACGGGCCTGCGGGACCCGTTGACCTGCATCCTCTGGTCCAAGCAGCAGCAACTACTGGCCGTGGGCACCGGACGCGGAAATCTGGCCATCTACAATCACCGCAGTGGAAAGCGACCCACTCCGGTGCTGGGCAAGCACAGCAAGCGAATCACCTGCGGCGCCTGGTCTGCCCAGAATCTGCTGGCCCTCGGTTCGGAGGACAAGAGCTTCTCGCTGAGCAACGAGGATGGGGACACGGTGCGCGTCGTCCAGCTGCGGGATGCTCCCACCGACATGTACTTTGCCGAAATGGCCAACGACGAACGCATTGCCGGCGACAATGCCATCAGCATGATCATCGGCAAGCGCACCTTGTTCCTCTACTATCTGCCCGAGCCGGAGAATCCCACGGAGCTGGGCTTCCAGAGTCGCTACGGATCGCTGATGCAGCACAAGTGGTTCGGCGATGGCTACATACTGCTGGGCTTCTCCAACGGGCATGTGGTGGCCATCTCCACGCATCCCAAGGACGTGGGTCAGGAACTGTGGCAGGTGAAGAACCACAAGGACACGTTGACCGGTTTGGCCTATTGCCCCACACTGGACATAGTGGCCTCCTGCGGGGATGACAGGTGACTATTTAGATAGATTTATATATTAGAGACAAAGGATAAAAGGATGATTTTCTTGTATTCTTTAAGCAGCATCAAGATTCACTCTATTACAAATCTCCAGGAGACGGAGCGAATCATTACAGTGCCTGACCATGCGGGCGTTCAGATGATCGATTGGTCGCCCGATGGCCAACTACTGGCGGTGACCACGAACAATGGCACTGTCTACATCTATGTGACCAAGCTGCCCAATCTGTTTGCCGTTTCTGCGCCCCGCATTGTGCTCTTGAGCAGTCTGGCCGAGGTGTCCATCTATGTGTATGCCCCGGACAAGACCAAGATGCTGCCTTTCCGCCTGCCCCTAGAGGGAGAGCCCACCTTCATGGCCGTGGGTCCTTATAATTTTGCTGCAGGAATTGAAAAGCACGTATGGTTCTATGATCTCGGAAAGAGTCTGGGCGAAGAGCCGCGTCCATTAAGCGAACGTGACTTCCCACGAAGCGTGGAGAGCATGAAGCTTAATGCGGACTACTGTGCCGCCCTCTGTCCACCCCAGCTGATCCTCCAGGCCATCGCCACCGACAATCCTAACTGCAAGGATAAGTTACAGACAGTTTTCCCCACCGCATTGCCCAACATGCCTAGTGATGCGGTGATCACATGCTTTGCCCTTAGTCAGGAGCTGCTGATTTTTGCTACGGATGTGAGTATTAGAACCTCTATCTTCTTAGTAGAATATCCACGTTCTCTTTGGATTCCCAGATAGGCCACCTGGTTTTCTACTCGTTGGAAAAATGGGATAGCTGCACCATCTACAGGCATAGTATGGGCATCCGGCAACTCTACATGGATATCGAAGGCACCAAAGTCATATTTATAGACGACCATTCCCAGAGTTATCTGTTTCTACCCGTCGTGGAGGAGGCTTTGCTCATCCCGGATATTCCCAAGCAGTGCCTCGGCTGTCTCTGGGATCTCACGCAACCGAACATCTTCATCAGCTATGATGCGAGGATCGTGAATACCCACGCCTTTGTGCGACACTCTGTGCAGGGGACACACACCTTGAAGGTGGGCGAGTCCAAGCTGAATCCGGGTCAATTTCCTTTGTTGCTCTGTGGCGGGGAAATGGCGCTGCATGTAGACGGTGGTCAGTATGCCACCCAGACCCTCAGCACCCATGTCGTGAATCCCAGCAACAGTCAGACAGCTAATCTTCAGGTGCTTCTGCGGCTGAGGAACTATGACGAGGCCTACAAGGTGTGCAAGCAGATGAACCAGAGTAGCGCCTGGCGGGAGTTTGGAGAACAGGCCATTGCTGATCTGGAACCGGATACAGGTGAGATAAATGATTTCCTTCAGCTTAGTTATTACTTAAACAAATTATCTACTAACAGCAATTCGAGCCTATCGTCAGCTGGGTGATGCTGCTCTGGTAAATGCTTTGGAGGAACTGGGCTACGTCGAGGATTTGGACATGCTAGTCGGCTGCTGTTGTATGCTTTTGGCCCAGTACGATCAGGCCAAGGAGCACATGTTAAGAGGAGTTTACACCAGGGCTGCTCTGGAACTCTGTCGGGATCTGCTGCAATGGGATCAGGCACTGCTCCTGGCCCACAAGAACGATCCCCAAGAGGTTCCCTACATAGCTAGGGAGTATGCTCAGCAGTTGGAGTTTACGTAAGGCATCCAATAATTTATCGTGACCTCAGATTTAATTGCCGTTTGTTCCTTTGCAGTGGCAACTATGCAGATGCTCTTTATCACTACGAGAAGGGCTACAAGGAGGATTTGATCAACAGTAAGGATGCTGATACTGTTGCTTTAATGGAGAGTTCTCCCGAATTCGAGGAGCATGTGCGTCTCTGCAAAATGGGCATTGCAAGAACGTCTATCCGAGCAGGAGACTTCAGACGTGGGGTAAACCACTTATTATTTAAGTTAACTCATATAATGATATTGTTTTTCCTTAAAGATTCAATATGCCGTGGAGCTAGAGGATCAGCAGCTTTTGTTTGACTGCGCGGAGCTGTTGGCCACCGTGGGACATCTTACCGAGGCAGCAGGATTGTACGAACGCGGTGGTTTCTATGATGAGGCCTGTGGCCACTATATTGCCTTAAAGATGTGGAACAAGGCCAATAATGTCCTACCCAAGGTCAAAAGCACCAAACTTCATGCAGCTTATGCAAAGGCTAAAGAGAACGATGGTCACTTTGAGGAGGCAATAAGAAGCTACCGTATTGCCGGTGATTTGGATGCCTGTGTTAGGATCTATCTGGACCACCTGTGCGATCCCCATGCAGCCTCTGAAATCGTTTTGGAGTCACGTTCAATGGACTCGGCCAAACTGCTGGCCAAGTTTTACCAGAAGATCGGCGATGTGGAGCAGGCACTCCAGTTTCTTGTCATCTGCGGCTGCGTGGAGGAGGCGTTCGCCCTTGCCCAACGACACAACAAGTTGAGGCGTCACGGAGAGCTCCTAGAGCGATATGAGAATGCCAAATCCTCGGATTATTTGGCACTGGCACATTACTTTGAGGGTGAAAAGTATACCCTACTGGCTGGCAAGTATTACTTCCTGGCCAGAGAGTTTACCAAGGCGTTGAGGTTTCTGCTTAAAGCCTCGGCTTTTAACAACGAGGAGCAGGTCTCTCTGTCGCTGGCCATTGACTGTGTGGCCACCTCGAACAACGAGCAGCTTGCCTCCCAACTCATCGAGTTTCTGTTGGGCGAAGTGGATGGAGTACCAAAGGATCCACGGTATCTATTCCGTTTGTACATGGCAAGGAAGCACTATAAGGATGCGGCCAAGACGGCGGTGATTATTGCCAACCAGGAACAGCTTGCTGGAAACTACAAGTCGGCAAGGGATCTGCTCTACTCCATGTACCAGGAACTGCGACGGAATAATCTTTCAGTTACGGCTGAGATGAGACACCAGTTCATCTTGCTACATCGCTACACCCTGGTCCGAATTCACGTAAAACTGGGCAATCATTTGCTAGCCGCCAAACTTTTGGTCCAAGTGGCCGCCTGTATATCCCAGTTTCCAGAGCGTAAGAATCTAATCATATAGGTTTATATGTGGTTATTGATTTATGGCTATTTTAACAGATATCATTCCTATTCTGACCTCCACGGTTATTGAGTGTCATCGAGCTGGTCTTAAGAAGTCGGCGTTTACCTATGCCTCCACTCTGATGCGTCCGGATTATCGGAATCAACTGGACTCCCGATATGCAAAGAAGATCGAGTCGATTGTGCGCAAGGCTCCCAAGGGAATCAAGCAGTTAAGGGATGAAATCGACGACGAGACCATGGAGTGTCCCATCTGCGACTCGAACCTGGCCAACATGGAAGTGACCTGCTACAGTTGCAAGACCACACTGCCCATTTGCATCGCCACTGGTCAGCACATCATCAAGCAGCTCATGACCTCATGTCCACAATGCGATTTTCTTTGTTTCCGCGCCGAAATGGAGAAGTCAGTTCTAGATTATCACTGTCTCTTTTATAAAACTAATTACTTTTTTTATGTATGTCCAGTATTCTGTCGGAGAATGGAGAGTGTCCCATGTGTGGCGAAAACGTGGCTCCGGAACAGCTCCTGGATGTTGAGGACATTCGTCCTTACATACTGGCAGCTTCTTAAGATGAAAACATTAAAGGACTGAAGAAAACCAATAGACTGCACATCACATCACAACACCAAAAATATATAAATATAAGTTGCAAAGCACAAAATACACTTCATAAAACACCTACGATTATGCAGCTGATATAATTTTCTCAATGGGTTCGGAAATGATAACTATGTACAGTGACGAACTTAAGTGTTGGCACACTTATCATCTTGAACTTCAAGTGCGCTTTTCTACCTTTATAAATGTGTTAGAAAATTCAACAAAATTATTTTGGATAAGGGGAATGATAACTATGTATGTACATATAAACAAGGTTTCTGCATACTCCTGCTTACACTTTTGAGAATTGATTGAACTTTGCACAGTTTGTTGAAAAAAAGGTGTCAAATAAGTTATTGTAGTAATAATAACTTACTGTTTATATCCTGAGTTAGTTTTCAAAATATTTTGAAGAAAAGAAGTCTGTGCAAGTTTTTGTAAAGTACCTGTCATCAAAATAAATAAGAAAGTCTGGAACAGAACAACAGCGCCTATTTCTTTCAAATTAACTTTTCCCATTTTGAATACATTAAAAATAGTCCAACCGTAACGGCAATTCATGGTATTTTTTTAGTATTTTCGTCTAAGCTCCATAAAACGCTTTAGTGTTTTTTTATATTACTGCCTACACGGTATTTGTTAGTCACCTTTTCAATCAATATAGCCGCATAACATACGGTTTTTCTGGACAATTCTACAAGTCAGTTTCTCCATCGTAATATTTTCCAAGGATTGCAAGATGTCGCACATAGTTGAATCGGGCAAATCCGATTTCGTCAAGGCAAATGTGTCCAATTCGCACAATGATGCAGTGGCCTTCGAGGTCAAGTTCGCGAAGGATCTAACAGTGGCTCAGCTCAAGGTGGGTTTTTCAATGGATCAATATATGTGAATAATACTTTAATATTTCCCTTTATAGAGCAAGCTGGAGATATTGACGGGCGGAAGTGCGGGCACCATGAAGGTGCAGGTCTTCAAGGGGGAAAACTGCTTAGCCACGATGGACAACAACGACGCCCAGCTGGGTTACTATGTCAACTGTGATGGCCTTCGTCTGCATGTGATCGACAGCTTCGCTACCTTCTCTTTCGACAGTGCTTCTGTCGAGAAATTCGAACTGTCCATGGATCAGTACGACCAGAGAACCGATTCCGTACGCAGTTACCTTAAGCAGAATCGCATGGGAAAGTACAACGAGGAGGAGAGGCAGCAGGCGGAGGAGAAGAAGCGCCAACAGGCGGAGGAGATTCTAAAAAGGGCGGAGCTCTGCGTTCTGGGTGGCAGATGCGAGGTGAAGTAGTTAACCATTGAATAGAACCGGAATCATTTACTTAACTAGCTAGTTCTCCTTCAGGTCGCCGTGCCCGGTAATCCAACCAGACGTGGAACGATTAGGTATAATGGTCAATTAGAAGGAAAAACTGGTCATTTCATTGGCATTGAATACGACGAACCACTGGGCAAAAACAATGGAAGGTAACTTACTGTTCGGTTTGAAATTCCATTAATTCTTACTTTAAGTTTCCATCAAAAATCCACTTCTTTCTAAACCGAACCCCTCTATTTTCCCATTACAGTTTCGGCGGCAAGGCCTACTTTAGCTGTGCTCCAAATTACGGCGGCTTTGTATCGCCATTATCCGTCACGGTTGGCGACTTTCCGCCAGAAGAATTCAACACAGATGACGAACTCTGAAAATATTGGCGGGCCCACCCAAAGTTCGCTACATCTCCGCATCGCACATGCCACTTTAACAAGAAGACTTACAAACCACTTAAATTATTTGTACGCATGAAACCACAACACTAATTATAGTTATGCCATTTTGTATTTATTAATTAAAACATCTATGTATGTATGTATATCAGATATTCTTACAACATGATTATTCGTAAATTCTATAATCGGCTTTATCATAATTCTGATTTACTGGTGTTCTCAATCATTTCGCTTTGTTTTACATTAACTCAATCGCTTGTAAACCAAAATAAATACCAGAAATGAGTATACAACTAGCAAATTGTGCATTGTGGATCTGGGGAGCGTGAATTTTTATTACTGACCGCAGATTGCTGACAACAAAAAACATAGAAAAGGTGTAGTTATAGCAATGCTTACGTAGATATATGTCTCTTTTCGGGAAGGGAGTCCGGCTTTCTACTGGGTATATCTTTCGGCGTATATGTAATAAGCTGCTTGCTTTATATATTTATGCATGTATTATATACTTATGTGTGTTTATGCGCGTTCTTGCCTAGTCCTAGTAATTATTAATAAGTTTCAATTAGCTGTCATTTAACAACAATTATATAAAACGATGCATGCTTCTCTCGAAAGTTAAGAATTACAGAAATGCGTTACAATCATGATGAAGACAACTTGATGTGCAACTATGTATATGTTTTGGTATATATAGACTGTTTTTTTTGAGCCTCCACAACTTAGATAAATGGTCGTCTTTTTTCTACATCTCACTTGAGATCGCTCCGCCTTCAAACCCCATTTACTTTTTTTTTCGTAACACACTACGGTCTGCTTCAGAAACATTCAACAATAGCGTGTAGACTGGCGTTAAAAAGCCACTGGCTCGTCTTTTCCTCGGGGGTAAGTGAACTTAGTGGAAACTAGGTAACAATTGGCCATTATTGCATCTAAGTGTTGCATGTTCCAGAATTGTGGTGTTAGTAAATTTGTAGCCTTAACAGTATTATACATACATTTGTTATCTGTCTGTTCTATGAACTGTTTTAATTGAAGGAAATAAACAAAAATGTCAGGTATAAGTACCAACTACATATTCGAGCACGGGTCTAATAATTACAATAGATGGTATTGGGTTCGGAGTTGGGCACATTTTTATATAAATAGTAGAGTTAGAGTTTCGGCTATCGGATTTGCGATACGATCATTGATATATTATGAACAAAATCTCACCACGACGCTAGCGTTATATGCTGCCACATCCGATATTCTTGAAAATCTGGCTTTAAAAAAGAAACAACCCGAGTCGGATATCTATCTGTATTAATTTCTGTTCTTTGATCGTTTGTTTGCCAAGCAAAAATTGTTCACTGGATATCGACACATAAATGCAGTTTATAGAGCGTTGATTGGTTTCTTGTTAATATTTATTGTTATTATTTTATTGAGTGGTGTTTCTGGTACCCTTGTATTCACGTGTGTTTCAACTTGCGTGTGGCTCGATGACCAATATTGCTGGCCCATTAACTAGGTTCCTATTAATTAACGTATGTAAATATGTGCGTATTTATGCGGGTGCTAATGCATGTCAGTGTGGATAGATAGAGGAGTTTGTCTGCTTGATTGTAATGTGTAGTTTATATATTCAATACGTTTGATCTACGGAGAGATGCTAACATTAATATTTTCTTGAGATTCCAGCTGGGATTCGCCGCATTGCCTTCATAATCGTTCATTCAATAGATACAAACTGCCCCACAATTAATCGTATACCCATGCTACGTCCATGTTCCATTGCATTAGAGGGTTGTGGTGCGTAGCATGGCTACTTTGCCCTCCGGCTTGCTGCTTGGTTTCTCCTTATCCGTGGCCGCCGCCTCCTGCTGTTGCTCCTTCTCCTTCTTTCCAGTCGCACCCTTTTTGTCCGCATCACTGTGCCTGCCGGCAGTCAATTTGCGCACAATCAGGCTCCCGGTGTGCTTGATGTTTCTCTTCAATCGATTGCCCCCACCGCCGCTGCTGCTGCTGCCGCCGCCGCCGCCACCATCGCCTTTGCCCTTTTGTCCACTCCCACCGCCAAGGCCCTTGGCTTCACTGGTTTTGCCCTCAACGCCTTCAGCATCCTCCTCCATAATCGGATTTATTGGGCTGAAGTCAGCGAAGAGAGGCACATCAACAGAATGTCCTGGTTGTGTGTCAATCACCTGAAGATCTTGCACCTCCTCGCCGGACTGCAAGTTCTCCTTGGAACTGAAGGGCGAGTACATTTGGAACGCCGATAGCAACGAGTTGGATTTCTTCTGATCCTCGCTGCCGCCAGTGGACAGCCGGCTCTTCTTGCGTCGCTGGGAGCCCTGCTGGCTGGTTAGTGAGCGGCATAGCAGCGATAGCTCCGACAGCCGGGAGGTGCTGTCGTTGCTGGCCCTCCGACAGTTGGCGGTGGATATGTTGTCGGTTGGATCAGTAGGCCGCAAGGCGGCGGCGGCGGCCGCATATCCCTCGTTGTTCGTTTGGTTAAGTCACAGCCGGAGGTCAAAAGCAATGCGAGACGCAATGTTCTTGAAGCCAATGCTGGTGCCTGCGAGAGCAATAAATATATTACAGATATTACAAAAGCTTTACTTCATAACTCATTAAAAGCCTACCCGAAATTCGCTTGAAGCGCACTCCATTAAGGGACAGGCGTGGCAGCTTGCACACCTCAATTTCCCACTGCACCAGGGAGTCGGTATTTGGATCTCCATGCACGCACCAAAGGACGAATCTAATGTCGATGAAAGATATGTCTATAAGTCCACCATATATTTAATAACTTTTAATTATTACTCACCGCTCGCGCTGCTCGTAGTCGCAGTTGTTCTGGTCAAGCACTTCCCTGATCTTTTGCATTATCTGTTCGGGCATAAGTGGCGATGTGGTCTTCATGGACCATGTGAATCGTAAGACCCTTGGTTTCGCCGACTCATCTGTGGCCGATGGACTGAAAAATACATAACCAATTTATAATATCGACATTTTCACGGCCCGCAGCCGTAACATATGTACGTTATTCACTCTTTCACTTGGAATTGTAGAGTTGTGTTCTGATCTTTCATTTTACGAGTCTTTAAATTAGTTTTTTTAATAACCACACAAGCTGCAAGCTTTTAAAATTAAATCAAGGTAAATGATATCTTTGTTTTTACTTTTTAAAGAACCAGGCAAGGATTTTTTCTTAATCTCTTAGTAAATCAGTTATCTTTAAAAATCAAATTTTACTCCCAAAAGTTGCAATCGCTTTATTAGAATTAACTTAACTGAACTCCCAGCAGTTTTAACCACTCCTAATGTTTCGTGGCCAGCAAATGCAAGTGTTAATGGATAATTAAATAAAATAGAAATGCATGTGGGGATATTCTTTTGCTCACAAATGTTTCACATCATTTATTATGGATTTATTAAATTATCAATTGTTTTAATTATGCGTTATTTCTTTGAAACTTAATATGTATAGATAACTACTGATCGAGCCACTGAAGGCGCCCGATAATAACACGATCTATAGATAATCATCTGTACAAATAAAATGGTCACATGCACTAGTGGTAATACATTGTTATTCCTTGAATTTAAGTATAATTTTTTATGTATCGCTTTGTTTTTGTTTTTTAGTGACTACGTGGTATGCTTAAATACTAGATACGCTGCACATCTGGCTTCTGGGTGATTATGAATTGCAAGATCGTTAGTTGGCTGGCTGGCTGTTTGGTTGGTTGGTTGGTTGATATCTGATTGTATGATCCACGGATACAATTTAATTCAAGCTCATTTCGAAATACAAATACAGATCCATACATACATACACATACATATAAATACAAAGATAGCTAAATAAAATTCAAGATCATCGTTACAAAATTAGCAACTTCTTGGTGTTTTGGTGTTTTATTGTGGTCATTATAAGATAATGATGTAGGCGAAAACACCACACTAGTTCGGTTCAGATCGGTTTAGTTGAGTTAGGCTTAAGTTAATTTACTTTTTGCAGTTTCATCTCACGTTCACCTCCTCAGTGATATTTCATATTTTATTAACTATAATTGCGATACGCATTTAACATAAATATATATGTAGTTTAGGTAGTACTCGTAGGTGTAGTATTTAGCAGTTAATATAATCCATAATCGTGACAGTGACAGCAATTGTAGTCAGGATTCTCTCTGATTATTGCATTAATCATAACTTGCGTTTCTTATTTGATTTTTTTGTTTGTTTCGGTTTCGTTTCGTTTTGTATAATTTTTTATATATCTTTTATTGCCTTTTGCTGGTCGCTCCTCGCATCGTTTTACAAACAATGAAAACAAAGGGTTTCGTTATTTTTGTTTGTGGTTGCTTTACTTTTAAATATATATATGTATATGTATCTTTAATTTATATAAATTTATATGTATAATTAGTTAATAATTGTAATAAAACATAGGCGTATTTGTGAAATTTCAATTAACGCAACGGAACTCAACGTTGTCGGTGTTCATTTGAAGGGGTTCGAATCGAAACCGGAATCGGAATTGAAATCGAAAGCGCTATCGATATCGATATCGGATCGGCAACGGCAAAGGGAACAGTATCGTATCCCGATCTGATCCGATCCGAGCGATCCGATTGGATTCGACCATATCTGTGTCTGTCTGTTCATATCTGAACCTCTCCGTCACGCGCGTTTACTCTAGGGGAATCGTTTGTTTCAGTTTCAGTTTTAGAACTATTAACAAGAAGTAGTTAATGCTTGTTTTGTTAATTACTGGTTTGGCCTAAAATTAAAGAAAAAATTTTAAACAAATTATTCACGGCTGGAAAAAATATTAATAATGGGTAAAACAAATACCAGAAATGAAACCAAAGAAGACAGATAGGAATAAAACGGAATAATGGTAAGTTGTTTCATTTTTCATGTTTCTTCATAGAAAAAGAAAAGTAAACGCAATTGTTCTTCAACTGATGGGTAGTACATTGTACATGGTACATTTCACATAATTCTTTTTTTCTTTTTTTTGTCAAAGAGCAATATAGTAATTAATTGAATCATGTATTTAATAAATGAAAGAAATAGACAATAACAAAAGAGCCTTCCTAGCGTGAGGTGATATAATGGAAGTACATAGTTGTACAAAAGCAAACGTGGATATACAGGATTAGAAAGACTACGTAATATTTATATAGATGCTTTTTGTAAGAAATCAATCGGGAATAAAACAAACTAAAGGTGTGACGGAGATTTTGAGAGCGTAGAGAGGAAGCGACAGACGTTGGCCCTTGGTTGCCGGCCAATCAGATAATCAGATTATGGATTCAGTTCCGTATAACATGTATTTTGCACGTTGTCACATATGCTTGTATGTATAGGTTTTGTATTTGTTTTGCACCTGAATCAGAGGCGGATTTTTGGATTCGAATATTGCGATCGATGTGATAGTTAGAGTTCCGTATTATTTCGTTTATTGCAATTGATCGATCGACAGTCAGGCATGATAACTCGAGACATTGATGACACTGACACTTTAATATAGTATATGGTATATCCCGACCGAATAGGCAAGTCAAATTCACAGTCACTAAGGCTGAGCCACATTCAGAATATATTATGTACATATGTAAGTAGTATGGTACGTATGTATGCTAACTAAATATGGATAGGAATACAAATGTTTTAGCAATGCATTGCGAGCGTCTAGACTAATATGGACCGAACCGGCATATGCACCCGAATGCCTCGCATCCTCACCGACCCATTGATCCACCGAACCACCGAACCCAACGGAACGACCAAAACTTAGGGGTACAGTGAGTGCATCGGACCGATGGGGTGCATATGCCAGTTCGAGTTCGTTCTTAAGCAAAAGTCCTGGGTGTTCGTTATGTGTGTGTTTGTGTTAGGTGTTCGTGGTATATACATGGAGTGTACATACTTTCCTTCTGAAAGTCTTTCGGTTCAATAAATGGATAAAAGAAACAAAAACAGAAAAACAGAAAAGAAATTCCATATACAAAACATGTGCATATC
This sequence comes from Drosophila subpulchrella, assembly GCF_014743375.2. Taxonomy (NCBI): domain Eukaryota; kingdom Metazoa; phylum Arthropoda; class Insecta; order Diptera; family Drosophilidae; genus Drosophila; species Drosophila subpulchrella. The sequence continues at coordinate 15,297,495 of NC_050611.1, forward strand.
ATTAGTGGAAGATATTCAACCATTTCATAGTTATGATTTAGCTTGTTTGCATTAAAAGAAAATTTAACCAATAATAAAATTGCGCCCATTACACTTATTATCATCCATCATGCAAACGAATGCAAGTGCTGGTTGTCTTTTTGTTTTTATTATCTGCGTTTTCTAAATTGGGTTAATTGTAACATTATCCTAAACGGTCGAAAAACTTGCGCAGTTGCATAGCAGTTATGTCGGTTAATATGGGAGCTTTTGGGGGTAGCTGTCTTTATATAACTTGAAAATTAAATCACCTGTCTCTCTCTCTTTGTCTCTCGTTTGAGTTATTAGTTTTTAACAGAGTGCAGTTTAGTTATTTTAAACAAACGTGATACTAGTAAGAGGGTGATGGGCCAAAGAAAAGTATTTGCATGAATATCAAGACATTGACAGTTTTAAGCAACACAAAAATCGCACACAACACTTTGCTTGAACATGAAAATAAAACCTATAAGTGCATTGTTTGTAATTTTTTAATTACGAAAAATATTTGACTGTTAAAATGCCCAGTCTACTGGATATAATCTGTACTTTGGCCGATTCTATATCATGTTTCCCAACTATAATCGCTACCTTTCCTTCAGTTCGGGTGTCCGTATCATGATTTCCGAATGCTCTACGCCTGTACTTCCTCTAAACTAAGCTCAAAAAATAGTTTCTAGACTCGATTTAAAGTTTTGAATTTAAAAAACTCTGCATATCCAACGGGTAGTTTAAACGAGATTTAGTTTTAGTTATGTGCATTGATGGGCATGGCATTGCAATGCGTTTTGTAGCGATAACTTTGGGCTGGTTTCAGTGACTTTCAACGGAGTCTCCGCAGACAACTGTTTGCAGAATGGACTCGGTACAAAACATAAACATGAGCATACACACATGGATGTGCATATGTGCGGCAGATATGCAATTAAATGAAACAAAAATAAATATGAAACATAAAATGATAAACGAGAAAAATCAAACAAACGATAAATAAGTTATAAAAAAAAAGGAAAACAAGTATTACCAAATGATGAAAGAAAAAGTATAACAAACGAAAGATTAATGTATCGAATTGCAGTTTGCATTTGCTTTTCTTGTAATATTCCATTAACTGAAGAAATGAATTTGGCACTTTGTGATATTATCAAGAGGTAGGTACTTACCGTTTGCTAAAACGTGAGGAGAGTTTGGAGAAGAAGCTCATGCGACCCGGATGGGAGGAGTCGCCGGAGGCACCGCTGGTGCCCGAGTATTCCAGCGCCGTGTTGTTCCGTGCTCTGGTTTGACCTAGGGATTGCAATCGTTATAAAGTTAGAATCGAACTGTACACGTCCGCGGGGTGTGTACACAAAAACAATCTAAAAACTAACTGATTCCTGTTTCTTGTATAACTAAGGTACACACAGTCTAAAATACTTCAGAGTACGTACATACGACTCCAATGTTAGGCTCAAAGTGCAACGTGAAATATACTATCTAATATACTATAGCCGCTACTTGCTAGGTTTAACATTTGAGAACTATTTGACTTAATGGGGAAAATGTACAGAAAAGGTTTAGAATATATTGCACACATCTTGAAAAAAGTTAACTTAACTGAATGGGGTATATTTATTACTGCTAAAACTTGACTTCTTTTATTCTTAATACCCAATCTTTTAGGATTATTTACTGATTCTAGGAAAGCCAATTTATAAAAGCTTTATTATCAACTTAATACCGTCTTTGGTATAATGTGTAATTTATTTTTAAGATTACCTGTAACTTAGGAATTTCATTTTTTATTTTTTTTTATATTTTTTTTTTAAATTTTTTTTTTTTTTAAATTTTTTTTTTTTATTATTTGTTTTTTTAATTGCTTCAAAACAACAAGGCAAAGTACTGGCATTTATTTGCAAAAATACAGAGATTCAGTAAAATTATACATATTCCCCGCATACTATACATATAATCAATATGATAACGCCTACAATAATCACATTGCACTTTGTCCAATGGACACAAATTTCGCAGTTAACTTTATTTTTAGTATAATCGCGTTAGCTGAATGCAGACAGACAAATGTCAATTTACTCCCGTTGAGTAATTTAGGTCGCTATGAATAGTTTTCCATCCGTATTTCCAAACACACACATAGATATTTACAGGTGGGTGGGTTGGGGTGGTTGGCACGGGATTGGCAACTGGGATTGATTCGATGTATAAAAGGCAAAGAGATACTAGTAATACGAATCCACTTAGACAAACGTGCAGAGGGGTGCAGTATTAGATCGCGGAAATCATAAGCGATGCGATGTATAAAAACATAAAACAACATTCAGTTAAATGGTTCGGTCGAGTTGATTATATAGTAACTAATCGCTTGAGAAGTTAAAATAATAAGAGAGGCGCGTTTGGTATGCAAAATGTATGGAAAAGAGGTGCAGTGCGGGAGACAATCGGATTGTTCTATCGGATGCAGCATGAAAACAGTTTCAGTTTCGAAAATAATATAAATAAACAACTCTCTCGATTACTCGTTAACATCTATGAATGATTTTAGCCTAGTTTTGGCTTATTTTTGATTGGGTTTTAGTAGAAGGAGGTGTGGATAAAATTAAATTATTATTATTAAAACTAATAAAAATAAGTGAACAGAAAACTCACCAGAGTGAAAGGTTGAACGTGATGGAACATTCCTTGGAAAGTGTCTGCTTGATTTAACAGCCGATGCCATTCTAAGTCGATCGAACAGACTATATATGTACAAGTACGATACATATACACACATAGGTATGAATGGAAATCAAATCAGTATCGAATCAGTTCGTCGGAGAGTACATTCAAATCCAATGAATCGCATTTCGGGAAACGAATATGATTTTATCAGTATAAGATTGTTGTTTTTTTGGTTTTTTGTTTGTTTTTCCATTAAATATTTGTTGATTGTTTTTGTTTGGCAATGTGTTATCGTTTGTACAGAACCGTTCGAGCGTTCGTCACATGTTATGATCGTTTTGTGTGTGAGTGATAATGTTTTGGTGGATGGAATGAGTAATGGGCATTGGCGTTGGGTCATCATCATCAAATCGGAACAAATCGAACAGGATCGATTGGTTTTTGTGTGGTTTAAAGCGTTACCCATGTTTCGTCATTGGCCAATTGGTAATTCAAGATTTCAAGATCGGTCGGGATTGGTTTTTGTTTTGGGTTTTATGTAGGATGGCGGCAGGCAAGTGGTGTAGATGGTCAGAGCAGCGCGAATCAAGCAGTTCGTTTGATTGATGTGACAAATTGATGACGTTAACCAAGGGTTTATGGTTTTGTTTTATTGTTTTATCGATCACGTCGCAGACATAAACAAAATGAAAAGAAAAAAATAAAAATAGATCATGTAAATTTTCTTAAGAAGACAAGCACTTAAAAATACGTTTCTTATAAATAATATCGGATACGACAAACTTGAACTGTTTCGTTGGTTTTATGGACATGGACATATGCAAGAATGTTGAGTATATTTGGAAAGCTCGGCAAACAAGAAGGTTGGATCCGCCAAACTACATGAAAGCGTTATTTGATGGGACATGCGTTCGACCGGCTATCGAAAATCCGTTTTTCAACAGTTCATGTACTTCGGATGGAGCTAATTTTCAAATGGATCGTTATTTTATAAGTCTATGGCATTACGTCCTAGTACGATAAGCGATAATCGTTGAGAAGTATAGGAGTTTTTGTTGGAAGAAATACGCATGTAGTAATTAAACGGTTAGAGACATGGATGTCGTACATTGGAGAGCATATAGTAATTATGTTCAGGTACAAAAGTTACAACAGCAGCACAATAACAAACTATATCAAACTGACTTTTAAGATATTGGTAGGCAGTAACATTAACATTAAACGAAAACACACAATAATGGAAAAAAATTCAATTATACTGGCGATGGTAGTAGAGTCAATAGAGTTTTACTGACAGAGACAGACATGCATGAGGAAACAAACAAAATAATGAGTTCTTATTTTAGAATATTGCGTTTCGATCGCTAAAATTCGCGCGACTGTTTGGACTTTCCCAAAAGCGAATACGAAATAAAAAACTATTCACTTGATTAGGGTGTAAGCCCGATACTTGATTTCAATTTACTGGTACACCAAGCGGGTATTACTCGAGCAATAATAAGTATTGGCATCGCCGCCAATTGAATTTCGTTTAAATGAATCACAAAATAGTAGACCAACAAAATCAGAAAAATAAAACCAAACCGTACGCTAGTTGTACATACTTAAGCAATATATCTGTATATGGAAAGGGTCGTGTTCGTTTACGTTACTTATTACCCAAAAAAATACGTGAACAATACAAATGAGCAACACATCAAGTTGATGAAACTATTTTAAAATCTTTCATTTAAGCTAACAATAATTGCAAGTAATAGCAATTATTGCCCATTTGACACGCCCACGACCCTTGCTTGAATGAGGCAAAGTATATATCTCTTAACGTAAGATTGCATTTTCACTCACCAAATTTGTTCGATTGGTTCGGTTCGAATCCAAATTGAATTCATTTCAAACCACATTCATTGCATTATTTGCATTTGCATTTTCAAATCGGTTTGGTTTGGTTGTCGATTCGGTTAGCAATAATTGTTGAATTGTTGCATTATTGTTGGTTTTGTTCGGGTTTTCAATTTGCATTACGATCACGATCGAAAAGGTAGTAATAGTAGAGTAGTACATTAATTGAGCGATCGTCGATAGGAGGACGAAGGAGGTTGTTGCAGTTTCAGATTCAGATTCAGATTCGTAGGTGGTGGTGGTGTTATTTGTAGTTGCGGATTTAAAACGCCACAGGGAATGGATGTACATATGTGGTAGTGTAGTAGTTATCAAAATTAGACATTTGGTTTGTAAACAGACAATGTTCAAGATTGTAAAAAACATGAAAAGATAAGAAATTTACATTATTCAATTGATCAAATTGGTTAGCTCGTTAAAATTACATTGGATAAATAGATAATTACAAAACGAATAGAACAAAACTAGGAAAGGCCAACACTAATAACTAATAGAAGAGTGAACAGTAAACAAATTATATTAATTCTTATAATTACAGAGATTATAATAGATGTTGAATCTCTAGCCTAATGGCTGAAGTGGTGCTCCATCCAGGGTCAAACTTAGGATTAACTAAATAACTACAATCCTATCTTCCCAGGAATATCTAAAGCTGCGACACAACCATTAAAATATAAAGATATCTCATAGTCAGGTTTTAAAGTATCACGCACAGAACGAATACCTCTATAGATGATCCTTAAAAACTAAATATTTTTCATAATGGGGCTATAATTGAAAGATCATCTATAACATCTAGTCTCTAAATCTTTAAATGCCTAAAACTACAAATATTATTTAAATGCAATTTAGATTTTCTTTAAATTCCAATTTATGTTCTGTAAAACACCAAAAGGCAAAAAAAAAAAAAACAATAGTCATTTGCATGTTTTCAGTGGCGGATCCACAGAGTTCATTGTGACTGATATTGATATTAAGTCGATGATTCATGGAGATGATTCGGTGAAATGATTGTCAAAATGCACAATAATTCTCCCAAACAAATAAAATGCCAGCCAATTTCGAAATCATAAAGAAAAAACCGAAAGCAGTTGAATTTAAAAATAATCCGTTAATCAAACTAACAGAATTTGGTTTGTTTGGTTGTTGCGTTTTTGGTAAATTACTCAAGTGTATACCTCATTCCGAGCGGGTCATTCGAGACCGAGACGCATCCGTCTGCAGAGGGGCGAGGGCTCGAGACAGACGCGCTTTTGGTATGACCTTTTCCAGCGGGAGCTCCCGATCCGCTGCTGGTAATGTGCATGTTTTAGGTTTAGGCCGAAAAGTGGTAGAATCGTAAATATGACTTTGTTTTGTTTGTTAGGGTATTTTCGTTTTTCTTTTCTTTTTTTTAAGGTAAAATAAAAAATAAGTAATTTTTCGAGTGTGCCAACGGCACGGCAACTAAAGACAACTGAACTGTGCGTGACTATATACAATTGAATGTCGTTCGTATTCACATGGAATCTTTAAACGATCTCCTCTACATTTCTGTATGGATGGGAGTGTAAGCTGCTGCATAGACTAAATGCTTTCTAACCGCCGTATCCGATCCCATTCGATCAGATCGTTTTGCGTGCGAACCAAAGGCAAATAATACATAATTATGGCAGACTTTCATATCTACCGACTGACTGAACAACAACTAAATAAGCCTGCCAAACGGGGATATTGTGATGCAAACAATAACCGGGGGTATTTCGAACATTAGTTTAAGATCCAAACTAGAACTATCGTGATACGCCGCTAAGAGAACTAGCTCAACTCTCACGTACTTTGTCTCTGCGGGAATAACATTGGTTTTCTCCGTCGACGAAGTCTTCTCGTACAGCGTGGTGGAGCGGCGTGGAATGATGCCACTGGTGCCGCTGACCGTGCGATTGCCGTTCGTCGGATCGTACTTCGTTACCGTTCGCGGCTTGGCGGGACTGTTCAGTGCTGTAAATTCCATAATGATATTAGGATTAAATCATCTAGTGCCATCAAATCATCTCTTTAGCCCTTACTGGTGTCTGCCGTGGTGAGCATCTTTTGGGTGGCCGAAGCGGGTCTCTGACTTTGAGCGGCCAGTCGTGCTGTGTTCTCCTTAATTGTAGCAGAGTCGATCGTGTTCTGACGTTTGAAGTTGCTGCCACTATCGAGGATGATTATTATTATCAAATGTAAATCAAAATTATTGATATGCCACTTACACTGAAGCTCGATCCGCCGCTGATCCTGCAGCATTGTAATTATTGCTTGGATTTACCGCGCCAACGGCTCCCGTGGCCGCCGTCACAGCTGCTGCCGCATTTGTCGGCCCAACACCTGTAATTATATGTAATTGATAAGTTAAAAAAGGTACACCTTGATATTGACATAAAATCTGGCATCAGTAAACACTATCTTGAGCGGAAAACATTTTGGTTTGCCCTAAAACTACTTTTTCACTTACAAGTTTACGTTAATGATGATGTTTGATTGGTCACATATAATACAATACAGACAAAATGCTATTTAAGTTACATTCATTGATTGTTAATTTTCAAAATATTTCATATTTATCATCTTATTTCTATCATCTAGCAACGTATAGACTTATTATGGTTAATGATAATGATAAACTGGCATACAAGTCGTATTAGTAATTTTCAAGAAAAGTTAGTTCTCTAAATCCTGAATACAGACAAAATACAATTGAATTAACTTTAAATGATTGTTTACACTCGAAATAATGTATATAAGAAAGTTTACTCGACATCATCTTGTCTCCATTGTCTGGCAATCAATAGTCTCAAACTGATAAACTGGCATACATGTCGTATTAGTAATTTTCAAGAAGAGTTAGTTCTCAATATCAAGAATGTCCGACCAAGAAAGCTTTCACTGCCATTAAATCAAAGGTAAACCGTTAGCCCCAAAGCGGGACTTACGCAAAGTTTCCGCACCGGACGAGGCTCGGCGACTCGGCTTCGTGCTGGACGCCGATATGCTCCTGTGGACACCTCTGTGCGTGGGACTCTGCACACCCGCACTGCCGGCATTGGCGCCCGCATCGTTGCCCGAGATGTTGCGCAGTGAGAGCGAGGAGCCCGATCGCGATCCATCACTTTCCGGCTGCGTGTGGGTAGGTAGTAAAAAGACTCAATTTAGTACTTGCCCCTGGCCCATCCAATCCGATGAATGAAACTTACGTCCGTGCTCTTGCGTCCCAGCAGCAAATACGTGGCGAATACATCATCGTAGCGCACCTGGGAGAGCGAAGCCTCGATCTCCGACCGATTGTAGCCCATCGCGACTAGAGCTTCTGAGCATCGCGATGCGGAAATGACAAACAGTTTGGTTGTAAGTGGGTGATGTGTTTATGGACATTCAATGGACATTTTTTTAATACGTTTAGATAGCGCATGCAAATTCATTACAATTACATTATATATTTGGCTAAAAGGTCGCCGATACTCGAACTGTTAAATATGTATGGTTCAATTTGGAGTAGCCGGAATTGTGTGTTCTCATCGCCTTGAACTGAACAATTGGCCGTAGGAACATTGGGTACAAAACTGGGTATATATGTATATGTATTTAGACCATGCAGCTAGCAAAATGAAATTAATACAAATATCATCGCCGTCACAGGACCCAAACCGGATGCAATCTTAGCTATGTATTTAATGGAAAACGTCGACTTGAATTGAATTCTCAGAGAACCCCATTTATTTATGTGCACATACCAACAGCTATTTACACTGGCAACAAGTAAATACAGAAACCAACAAAAGATAACAAGAATATAAAATCATAATTCGATTTTCCCTTGGCTGGCTGTTCAAGACTTTAAAAGTTTTGGGGATTATCCGTTCTCTTGAGCCTGTTTGATATCTGAAGTCTCTTCCTTGACGGTCTGTTTGATTGTGGGATTTTTGAGGACAAAAAGTGAGAAAGTGAGAAGAAAACAGAGAGTTGGGGGTTAATGCGGATCTCTGGGCTTCGAACGTTAACGTTTCCACTACACAGATTGCATACATTTTTGGACGGAACCCTCCGCTCGTCGATCAGAAAGTTCACCATCAACATCAAGTTGTACGCACTACGCCGAATCGAGAGCGAATTCTTGACACCGGTTTGTGACCCCGCAGCTATGTGAGAATTTACAAACGAAACACCATGAAGGCATATGAATTTTAAAGATACAATCAAAAGGAATAACACAACACTGGGAGATCCCGAGAAAAAGGAAGTCCGTGGAAGCAACATTCAACTACAAAATCATAACAACAAGTTGATAAACAAAGAGTTGACAACAAGATATTAGTAATATTAAGTTGCAAATACATAAAGATAGTTTCGGTAATAGAGCAATATAACAAAGTAAGCGATTGGCAGGCAAAAACTCCAGTCCACACACACACACAATTCGTTAATAATATTAGTAATGAATTTTGTATACAGTACCCGTCTTACCTATCCGCTTGGGATCGGCTAAATCGGCCTTGGGCTCAATGTAGGGCTTGAGTTCGTCCTCCTCAAACCCCATGTTCATCCACTTGTCGCCCATGATTGTTTCAAGACTAGCACGCTTTGCGGGATTCAGTACTAAGAATTTGCGGAGCAAGTTTTCGCAGTCAGTCGACATATAGAAGGGAATTCTGTGGCGATAAGAAGGGGTAGTAGTTTAGTACTTGTTTTATTACAGATGTATATCTTAACGAACTCACCTATATTTGCCTCTGAGCACGCGTTCGCGCAACTCTCTCAAGGTGGAGCCGTCGAAGGGCAGGGAACCGCTCACTAACGTATACAGGATGACGCCCAGCGACCACACATCCACCTCGGGTCCATCGTACTTCTTGCCCTGAAACAGTTCCGGGGCCGCATACGGTGGACTGCCGCAGAACGTGTCCAGCTTTGAGCCGGGCGTGAACTCGTTCGAAAAGCCAAAGTCAGCGATCTTGATGTTCAGTTCGCTGTCTAGCAAAAGGTTTTCAGCTTTTAAGTCCCTGTTAATAGAGAAAAAAATACATTATTCAGTGTGAAATAAATCAATAGCCATTTAGTTGGCTGGCAAATACGGGCTTTACACATTTTATGGTTTGTTTAAACAACTCAAGCGAATTCAATTAGCACGCCTTACCTGTGTATTATTCTCTTTTGATGACAGTATTGCACGGCTGAGACGATCTGTCGGAACTTGACACGCGCCTCCTTCTCCTTCATGCGTCCATGTAGAACGAGATAGTCGAACACCTCGCCACCGGACGCATACTCCATGATCAAATAGAGCGTTTTCTCCGTTTCGATAACTTGGAACAATTTAACTATGTTTGGGTGATCCAGCATCTTCATTATTCTAACCTGTGGGTCGATTTGGATTAGTTCCTATATCGAGGTATTATTTATGAGGTCAAAAACATACCTCTCTGAAGAGTTTCTGCAGTGACCCAGGATTGAGTTGGGTCTTGTCAATTATCTTGATGGCCACCTCCTTGCCAGTGGGCAGGTGTTTCGCCAGTTTCACCTTGGCGAAGTTGCCCTTGCCGATCGTCTTTATGAGTTTGTATTTGCCAATGTGCTCCTCCGTGGCGCGCCATCGCATGGGAGCACTACTCCGCATCTGCATGTTAGGCGAACCCTGTAAAAGTAAGGTGGGAAAGGATAAGTAAAGTCCTTTTTTGGTAGTGTATATCATGGGTGGGATTATGTGGTCAAAGATCTTATATTCCCCAAAAGGTATCCTAAACAAAGAACTAGTAACCTGGTTTTTATATTGATTAGAAGTTAAGAATGATGTGATATTAAACCACATTTATAATGTTTATAATGTTTTCAGAAAGGGCATGTTATAATGTTTTAAGGTATGATACTAATCTGAACCGTATGATGATAGTGATATTATAAATTGAGAATACAAAATGGATAATGTTTTATATCCCTGCTTGGTTAGGGTTTACCTGTGCAGCATTGTTGCTGTAAACATTGCTGCGGTTGGCCACCACGCTGGGGACGTGGCTAGTGCGATGATGACCCACAGGCGGAAGAACTGACCCTGCTCCCGATGAATGAGTCGAAGAGGACCTGGGATCAATGCTGGCTCTTGTTGAACTGGTCACTGGCTCTGTTCTACTGGAATTGAACGGCGGAATGGGCGCCACAATTGGCCGCTCCGAGCGTCTCTTCGAACTGGCCGCATGGCTTCCAGCTCCCGAGGCTCCAGATGCTCCCGAGGAGTTACCATGACGATGCGACGACTTCTGGGCCAATAGAGCCTCAAATTGTCGCAAATTCTCCTCCCGCCGCTTGGAAGCCGAAATGGTGGTGGCCGTAAGCTTAGATGGAGCCACTCCATCCACCACACTGCTGCTGCTGCCGCCACGACTTGCCGAAGTGGAGTTCGAGGAAGTGGAGGGGGTGGAGCTCCTGACCGCCGGAGTGGGTGCTGTTCCGGCTGGTCGCCATACCGCCGGCTGCTTCTCGTCCTGCAAATGCTGTTTCTGCTTCAAAGTGGCCCGCATGGCCATCAGCGTATCATTATTCTTCGTATCCGAGGCAGTACGTGCCAATTTAGCTTTGACAGCATTGGATCCGTTTGAGGCTGCGGCCGAGTTCTTGGAATAGGCTCCGATCGAGTTACGACCATCGCTGCCGCGTTGGAATTCCGTTAGCATCAGCTCATTGCTGGCATCCAGTTCGCCGGCCCGCCTGCCGCCCAAATACTGAAAGTCGTTCTCCGAGGACATGTCACTTATGCCCGGCCGCAGTAGGTTTTCCGTTTCACCGTAACGCTTGCTCTGCTTGCGTTTGATCTCCAGTTTCATGACGTCCATCGAGGATTGGGATTGCTGCTGCTGTTGTTGCTGTTGCTGCTGGTTCTTGAAGCTCTCCTCCACGTTGTGAATGTGCTTCTCAATGGAGCCGAGGGCAAAGGACACGCCGGCATCGTCTTCGGTGGACAAGAGGTTGCGTGGCAGGGGCTTCTGGCGCTCCTTGGGCTTTGGATGTGGCTGTAGGGTGGGCAGGGCGGATACTGCTATCCTGGGCAATGGTGTGGCCTGGGCATCACGTCGTCGCAGCTCTACAATGCTGTCGTCTTCGGTGGCTCCTTCGAGATCCTTGCTGGCAAGATGTGGTTGTGTGGGCTGCACTTCCGTTTCCGGTGAGTTGTCACTGCTCTGGTTGTTGTTATTGTTGTTGTTGCTGCTGCTGCTGCTCTCATTCTGGCCAGAGGGCGCCACACTGAGCTTGGGCGGTGCAGGTGCCGCCCCCTTGCGGGCGGCGTACAACCGCACACTCTTCCTGGTGGCATCGCCGCGATTTAAGTCAGGTGTCGTGGTAGTGGTGGCCTCCATTGCTCCTCCGTTTTACTTTTGGTTGCGGTTTCTCTGTGTTTTTTTTTTTCTCTTTTTGCCGTGGCACAACCTTTAAGTGTATTGGTGCACTAGTACTTGTTGCTCGGAGAGATCGCAACTTTTTCCTTTTTTTTTTCTTTCTTTTTTCAAAAAACTGGCGCTTGGCGTGTTTATTGTTCTTACACTGTGGGTTTTTTTATTTGGGGAAAATTATTAAGATTGAGCTTGAGATTTCGCTTTGCCACACAAAATCGGAAGTACAATGCAGCTCACACATACAGAGGGCACTGGCTTTGTGAGAGTGTGCGTGTTTACATTGGGCTTTCAAAATTCTCAACGTTGCTTTTGTTTGTTTTTGTGTTTTTTTTTTTTGTCGCCTAACCAACACACAACAAGTCGCAGTTGTTGCGCATTAAAACCTCGAAAATGAATTAAACACACAGCCAGCAGCAGGCAGCAACTTCCATTTATATACATGTGTATGGGCTTATGTACATATGGGCGGACTGGGAGAGTGTGTTCGTGATATTTACGACAACAGGCGGACAAGAGCTAATCTGTCTCCCCGGTGACACTGAAATAAACACACGGCAAAGCGAGCGGGGGCGAGAGGGAGGGCAGTATACCTAAACACACATACACCTAAGCCAGCGAAAGAGAGTGCGCGCGAGAGAGAGAGCGAACTGGCACCTACACACCTGTGGTGGAGGTGAGCTCCAGTGTGTGTGTGTGTGTTTGTTTTCTCTCTCCCTCTGACTCTCTTCTACTTCTACTGCTGTTGCACAAGCTCAGCTGAGATGCTCTCCCTCTCCCGTGTGTGTGTCACGCTTTTCCTGCCCTCAACCTCAACCTCCCCCTCCCACGCTCTCTTTTCTGTTTTTTTTATGATTCATTTGCCTTTTCGCTATTTTCCTTTGTTGCTTTTAATTACTGTCTAAATAGTTACGATGTGGAGATCTACAAGTATCTGAACAATTCCTCCGTACGAGTCGTTAGTTGGCTGTTGCTGGTTTTATTTCTTCATTTTTTTTTCCTCGCTGGTTCACTGAGCAAAGCGAAAAGCTCCAATGCACACACACACACACTCACACACACACACAGTTAAACGCGCGCGCACCAATACACCGAGGCAAATGAACTACTTTTAGACAATTGAGCCGACTTTTTCACTGGTGAAAAAACACAGTTAGGCTATATACTACATCGGAGGTTTGAGAGTGTGTGGGTATTTTCTAATTTTATTTTTTTTTGTTCACTTGGGCTGTAAAAAAATCACATTTCTCGCAAATCCCGATTATTAAAGGTTCGTTTCGTCAGCCAGAGGAGTTCTTTAGCCGCGAACGCTTATCTTATCAAAGGGGCACGCGGCTTTCGCAATTTTTTGCACTCGTTTTTATACGTGGGGGTATGATGTTGGGTAGTATATCAGTATTAAATTATAGCTTTTGTTGCTGTGTAACTCTGACGTAAACGCCGCCGATTGACTGCTACAACTACAACTACAAGTACAACTATGGCACAGCACCGAAAACGCAGAAGACACCGAAAAAACACAGCCAAAAGCAACAGTAACCGAAACAGAAACAGCAACAGAGCTCAGCAGCCAAAGAGCCACTTGGCCACTCAGCAACTGGAACTGGAGTGCCGGAGAGCGAGAGCGCGGAGTATTCCAAAGCACGGAATCGGCCTGGGCCGCGACGTCGACTGCGGCAGCGACATCGGCCTTAATACACCAACACACACACACACACACAGCACAAACACTCGCACGATCAGTGGGCAGCTCTCTCTCCACTGGTGGAGCACCACCACCAACACCACCATAATAGAGAGTATCTGTGTACTTGTTCTCCCACCCAGAGAAGCCCCGTTTGGAGCTCGAAAGGTGTGTGTGTGTGTTGATATCACCTGAGCGTAACGCTGGGAAAGAAACTGTTAGCCGTGTTTGCAGTCGGAGATTAGTGTTTTGCGCATGTGCGCAATATACAATATACAAGTTCCCCCCGAGTTACGCAAAGCGCTTCTTCACTGATTCACTCCCTATATAGTATATCGATCAGACACCTTCACTTATCTATCCATAATCAAGTTTCCGGTTATAAATCTCACACAGATGTCACTAATGAAGTTCTCCAAGTTCACTTTTTTCCTATCAGTTGGATATTGAAGCCAAAGAATGCATCATACAAGGTGAATGGTTCTTAAAGCCTTATCACCAAGAAATTGATAAGGAACATGATCCCAGACACTCACATGTCAATTAGAAACGGAACTTTTTTACAAGAGTCAAAGATATCCTGTTTTGCAAGTATCTCCTATAAGTTATACAATAAAGATAATAATCTAGTTTCCGGTTATATGCCCCACGCAGATGTCACTAATAAAGTTCTCCAAGTTCACTTTTTTCCTATCAGTTGGATATAGAAGCCAAAGAATGCATCATACAAGGTTCTTGGTTATTAAAGTCCTATCACCAAGAAATTGATAAGGAACATGATCCCAGACACTCACATGTCAATTAGAAACATAACTTTTATATAGGAGTCAAGGGTATCCTGTTTTCCAAGCATCTCCTATAAGTTATACAATAAAGATAATATTGATATAAAAGTGAGGGACAAGCTTTAATAATAGTCAAGCAAAGCACTTCTATCCGTCTTTGTACTATAACAATAAGAAATTTGTGTTATAATCTGTTTAGCTAATGATCTAAGCACGGCTTGCCGTTAAAGTTGTTAGGCAAAGCGGATCTTCCCTGATCGATCATCACGTCAATTAATCGTTTAGTCAAAATAGGTTTCCGGGTTTAAAAGTGAGTTCCCCATTCAAGTAAACCGTTTGGTCCCTATTCCGTGATACAACGATCATTTGTATATTAGTCTGATAAGTTGCAGCTTATCGTCTTAATTCACAATCAGTTGTAAACACACGAGTGCAAATAGACTTGAATTTGATCCATTTTTTATCCGATATAATGGAATTCGCACATATGTATGTACATACATCACTAATGTGATGCAACAGGACCCAACGGCATTAGCTAATAATAATAAACGAGTATATAAATAATTTCGCAAACAAAGAAACTATTGCGCCGCTGTTAGATAACAGAAAACTGTCTCATATGGAATATTGGATCATTCTGTTAATTCTCAGCAAGTCAAGGTTCTCAAGGTTCAATTAACTACTACAAGGTATCTACAAGCCGAGCAGATGAAAAGTGTCCGTATTAATCAAGCTAATTGAATAACTTGCAGCTTAATCAACATTAAGACAAGACAACGAGATTTCAGTCAAGCCTTTGAAGTCCAAGCTAAAACATTAGCGTTAGAATTTCCAGTTTCGCACGTTCGTTGACAGCAGGGAAGTGTAATAAGGTCAACTATTATGAACTTGTCCCCCAACAATGCAACCGCTTTTATAACCATGAATACGGGAATCAGTACTCTTGAACCTAATCCCTTAATCTATTAACGTGCATGCAAATAGACTGAAAATATATATTAGTTCCACATGGACTAGAGGAAATCAATGTGTGGGGTAACAAAAATCTGAAAGAAAAACAAAAACCTTAATCAAAATAATAGAAATCGTAAAACATTGGACTGTGGTATACAAAACCAAAACCGTGACAGATATAGACAACAACGAAACAGCGATTACGATTAGATTGAATGATGAAAAAAAATGGTAGGAACGAGCGATGGCAACACGACAACATCGAAAAATGTGCAATGTTCATAGATGATGGACTTGATGAGTGGGTGAGGGACCGACGAAAAGCTTTATGGCTCTAAAGAGGGACTAAATCACTTCGAATATAACCAGAGTTCTAGACAAAGAACAGCCAGCAAGGTCAAGTGGCTCTTAAATTCCTGTAGATCACTCGAAATCATTAAAAACACTGCCTATGTCTTAAGATAATAAGCTTTGCTTTCCAATTCTTCACTCTAAACCAAATCACATAGTTGCATAGTTACACAGAGAACATTCTATCGTTCTCATCTGAGTTGAAAATGTTCTTAAAAATAGAACAACATTTCTGCTCGAATCAAGTTTAATTGGCGGTACTTACATTGTATATCAGTAGTGTAAGTTGATAAGTAATCAAAAAATTGTTAAATAAAGTCAATTTAACTTTTTTCTTCTCACCATTTCGTTCCGGTATTGAGAACATTGATACCAAAATTTACTTAGACGGGTTTTAAGAACGAATGTTCTCAATTCAAGAACAATGTACTTGAATAATTCTCTGTGTACTATAATAATTGTCTAGTTACTATACCCCACAATATTACCCTTTAGAACCCTAGTTACATACCCTCGAGGTGCGAGCCTTGTCACTGGATGATGCCGACTCCTTGGCCTTGGGCCTTTCCGCCTTGCTGGTGGCCACAATGGGCAGACCGCCGTTCTCGATCATCGTCACCACGATCTTGTTGTTCCGGCTACCGATGGAGCCACCACCACCTCCTCCACCACCACCGGAGGCATATGCTGCTGCGGCTGCATTTGTGGCAGCCAGATTCTTCTGGCGCAGGGCATTCGAGAGCCGCTGTTTCCGTTCCGCCCGGGCCTCCTCCTTCTCCCGCTGCAACTTGGCTATTGTGGCGGGCGTGTGACTCTTCGAGCGCTTGAGAAACCTCATCAGCTGGCTCTTCACATTGGTGGCGGAACTGCCATTTCCCATGCCACCAGTGGCATCACCTATTTCCTCTGCCTTGCTGGATCTTCTTGAGATTTGCGCCTTGGTGGGCACTTCCAGGCGACGAAAGACACCATCGGCCATCCGCACAAAACAGCCCTCGGACATCTTGTGAAACGAGTCGGAGGGCAGCTTATGGAAATCACCATTGGGACTGCGGTAATAGCAGTGATCCGTGCGATGATAGCCATCGCCCACGATATAGAACTCATTCCTTGCCTCCTTGGCCGTTGCCACAACTGCTGTGGATGCCGAGGATACGGCAGGCAGGTCATCCGTCTTGGCACTGCGATCCACGGGTAGTTGAAAGGCCATCAGCTGGGTGGTGCTGCTACTGCTGCCACCCGCTGCATCCTCCAGTGTGATGGGCAGGGCACTACCCGAGGTCCCTTGGCCGGGATTAGCCGGCTTCAATTCACTGATCGTCACCGGACGACGTTCCGGATTCTTGCGCATAATGCTACCGTTGCGCAGCAGGGAATCTCGCAACAGGGAGAGCTCATCCTTACGCAATGGCTGCACCAATGTGGGGTAATGTTTCGAAGAAGACGTTGTCGATTTGCGGGTAGAGGTTCGTCGATTACCAAATTGTGGTTCCTCCTTGTTGTTGTTGTTGCTGCTGCTGCTGTGGTGCATTTGCCGGTGACTTGAGGTCTGCCCCATGGTGGTTGCTTTGGTGGTTTTTGTGGGCGGTGGGTTGGTTTTTGGTGGTTTCTTCTCTTCCCCCCACTCGTTCTCAACGTGGCTCCGTGTTCACGTTATACGGATTATTGGCCCAGTTGCAACGAAACAGTGACACATATTCCCTCGTTCTTCGCGTTGGCAATTATCACAGCGATTTTCGTGTATAAACATTGAGAGCCCTGAATGCACGCGTATTGGTTTGCATAAAAGTATAAATAAATATTGTTCGCTTTTTGTGTGCGGCACAATCAGAATTCAGGCGCAGCTTTGTCGCTTTTATTTCGAAAAAAGTCCATCTTGTTTAAGTCTATTAGAGCACAATGAGGGAACATTGGAGAAGCAGTCGCAGTAAAAGTCACTGGCAAAGTCACTAAGTAGCAATCACAGTCACAGGGGCACAATTATTTATTATTTTGGTTTCTGATGCACAGAGGTAAACATCAGGAGATCATATGAAATGATAATACCATTTCTTTAAGTCAGCAAAAAGTCTGATATATGAAACAAACTAAACGAGTTTGAACTTTGATTTATAAAATATAGTTAGGATATAAGATTTTAGTTGGGGATTTCGGCTTATACATAGGTAGTTTTTTGATTATTTCCATATTAAATTTTGTTACTTTTCTTATCATTTTCATTAATCTTAATCATTTTTCAATAACATAATTACTGTTTTTTAAGGAAATGGAAATTCCTGAATTCTTTTTTAATTACAAACCAAAGCAAGCTTGTTATCATTATCTAATTTTTATGATAGAGCCTATCTTTTGGCTAATTTTGGTTGCTAAAGTGCTGCTAAATTTATCTCTGTGCATGAATAATAGGTTATCTCTGCTTTCTTTTCAGTGCTTGTAGATCGGGGATATTTGTAAACTTGTTGCTTGACAAGCGTTTGTGGGGGGTGGGAGGTAAAATAGAGGGTGGTTGGGTGGTTTTAGATAAAAACACTTGTCTCTTATCAGTTATCGCACTTTACACATCTCTCCACTGTGTGTGTGTGTGTTTGTCTGTTTTTGTGGCCACAAGACACTCGCGATAAGTTCCACAATCGTTCCAGCTGGGTTTGCGGTTGTATCTATGTGTGGGTGTGTGCCAGTGTGCGGATTGTGGATCGTAAGCCTTGGCACGCCCGATACAGATACGCAGAAACACAGATAGTAGATGACCAACAACAACAACACCAAGCGCGTTAAAGCGACAACGATGAAGCCCCACGAATTGTTATTGCTATTTCTGTGATTCCCTCTCTATCCCCCTCTCTCTCTCTCTCTGTGTTGTTGTTGCTGTTCTTCTGCTAGTTACCTCGTTTAAGCGTTACTTACACGCACACCAGCACAGAAGTCTGTTGCTTTTGCGCATGTGTTTGAGTAGGAATTTGTTCATTTTTTTCCTTTTCATTCCGCTTTCGTTCTTTTCGCCTGCACTACTACTGTTTTTTCGTTTCTTTTCTTCTCCTTTCTTTCTTTTCTTTATTTTTTTTTTTGATTTCTTGTCATACTCGTACTTTATAATTAAATTAACTTATCACCCGCAATTGGCTCATTTCTCAATGTATCTGCGAGATGAAGTGGTTTGGTGGGCTTAAAAAAAGCTGGATACATTTCACTGGAACTGCAAAACACACACAAACACACACACACTGGCTGGAAGTTTATAAATTAAACACTATTTAACCGAATTTATTTATAAACACACACGTGCGTGTGTACTTAGTTATTGTAGCTGTGACTGTGACTGTGACTGTGACTTTTCCTACGTCAATTTGGCTTATTTTAAGCTGCGTACTCATGCCCTTGATTTCATTCTAAGCTCTCGCTGCTGATCAGATTAGCCAGTGACGTTCTTTATCGCGGATGTTGTAACGCCCGAGATTTGGATTCGGATTAGGATTGCAATTATAAACTGCGCTCTAGCATTATTATTATATGTATTTTTGCAATCTCTTTGCGATTTTTTCGCTTCTTTCGCCTTTTTTTTGTATTGTTTTGACGTAACGCCCTTGTGCTTGTGCGATAATAACTGGTCACAATGGCAAAAGGCGATTTAAACAAAATTGTAGGAAGCAGAAAAAACAATATACCCGGGGAGTCAACTCATCGCGGGGCGATAACGATACTGCTATATAGCTATATAGCTGGGGCTACGATGATATCGGCGAAGAGCGACGGATAATGACAACAGAAAACAGCGCGACGACGGTGACCACACGAATGAAGTGGAACTTAATACTAAAACAAGCTTTCGACCATCGCTATATGCTGGCTGCCATTGTGGCTGTGGAATGTAATTCTGGTTGTGGATGTGGCTGCGACTGTGACTGTGGCGAGCGAGCTTGGCATTTTCGCCAAAGTTCTGCGTCTGGGAAGGTCGCTGTTGTTGTTGTTGTTGTTGTTGCTAGTGTAGCTACTCCAAGACAACAACGACACACCCTATAAATATTCGTATGCAATCTCTGCAGTTAACTGCAGGTGATTCATAGCCGAACGAACCAACACTTGCACACTTGCTCGAAAAAAAACTGGTACTGGTAGAAACAACACAAATTTCTCGCCAAACATTGAGAAACTTCAAAGAGCAGAAGAGAGAACTCGGAAGAGCTTTGGCCAAAGGGATCTCCATATAAGTTTTGGGAACCTGTCTGCGAGCCGAGCTTAAAGTCCACAAAACAATAACACGAAACTCAGCATAATTTGAAATACTGGAAATGGATAATCCAGAAAAAAAGAGAGAGCTTCAAAGAGTTTCTCAATATATGGCACAAAACATTTCGAGAATCTTAATATATTTAGAAAGCTGCTCTTTAAAATCAGTCTTTCAGGAAAGACATAAACCGGTAATATTTGTTTAAGATACTTCCAATGGATAATCCAGATATAAGGAGAGAGCTTCAAAGAGTTTCTCAATATATAGCTCAAAACCTTTCGAGAATCTCAAAATATTTAGAAAGCTGCTCTTTAAAATAAGACTTCGAGGAAAGACACAAACCGGAAATATTTGTTTTTGACTTCAAAGCTCGTTAAATATATCTTAATGTAGGAAAAATCCGTGAAGCAAGAATTTATTCAGATCCAAACAGAGAAAAAGGTTTAAGGAAAAAATACAATAGAAAATGTTACTGCTCCTAAAAAATAAAACAGGGTAGTACTTCTAAAAAAGAAACAATTTGGAAATCATTTAAGACTATGAAAAACACAAGCACTTATAAATCTTCAAATAATTCTCTAAGAATTCCCTTCTCAGTTACGAAATATATTACGAAAAAGGTTAAAGGAAAAATACCATAGAAATGTTACTGCTCCTAAAAAATAAAACAGGGTAATACTTCAAAAAAAACCATTCGAAAATTATTTAAGTCTAAGCAAAAAACACAAGCACTTATAAATCTTCAATTCATTTTTTTAAACTCCGTTCTAAGTTACGAAATATATTACGAAAAAGGTTAAAGGTAAAATACCATAGAAAATAAAACAGGGTAATACTTCTAAAAAAAACAATTTGAAAATCATTTAAGACTAAGAAAAACACAAGCACTTATAAATCTTCACATAATGTTCCAAGAATTCCCTTCTCAGTTACGAAATATACTCCCCAGGCACAATCGAAATAGTATACCACTGCCTATAGTTAAGATCTTTATGAGTTAGTCGCTCACGATTCCACACCTAACGTCCACAAAGACAACTAGTTAAGCTCATTTACCTACACCATGCTAACTATTTAAGTGTATGTCGGATAAAAGCACACAAACTCTGACAGAAAAACATTTCAAATCAAAACAGTTATATGATTGTGCGCAGAGAACTACGAATCCCACGGATTTGGCTTAGACAACAAATACACAGACCGATAATTAGAGGGAGAGAGCGCGAGACTGACGTGATGTGATTATCGAGAATGGTTTAAAATACTATAATTGCACTTCTGAATGGACGTAGTCAGCGCTGTTGACTCAGCCTTTGCGTCTTGCGAACATAGCAAAGTCCACTAAATTTGTAGATAATTCGAGCTGTTGTTGCCACCAATTAGCAAGTACTCAAGCCTTTTTTCGCCGTCCATTAGCATACGGGAAGATATCATAAATCAGTGCTATACCACGAACACTTATTACTAAAATAGTAAGTAAGGGAGCAGGTAAGAATTTTAAAATCCCGAAGGTTGTCCCAGCGACCTACTTCCTCTTTTAGAAAAGATATTGACCTTTTTTTTTGTGTTTTTAAGGCTTAAACATAACAAAAGCGATGGAACATTTATAGAAAAATAGTTTACAATGACATTGATATATACTTTTCACAAGATTGTAATAATTCGTTGATTATTTTAAGAGACACGGTTAATATAATAGAAACGTACACTAATCTTTTGAATGAATTCAATTTTCATATATTTATATATTTAAGCTAATGTGTTTAATGTGCATTTGTAAATAATTGTTCCCCCACCTTATAATAAACAGAAACATTTTTAATACAGCACATTGGGCACAAAGGGAGGACTTCTGTAATCTCAACTTTTATATTTAAGAATATGTTACTATAAATAATTAATACTTAAATCTTTAACATGAAAACATTTTAAAAATGCAAGAAACAGAACTTTGAAGGCAACACTGCGTATGTGCAATAAGCACATACATTAAAGTATGTTGAAAAATGTTGTACATATTAAAGTTATGTTATTAATTTTAATTTAACGCAAACATTAATTAAAGTAACAGTGGCTTGTAAATTGAAAAGTTGTATGGTAATTTGCCGTTTGCAAAGTGCTCTAAGCTTAACATATAGCTTTCAGGTAGGAAGATGTCTTGATCTTTAACAGGACTTCGCCCTTTGAAACCTAATCAATGGACAATACGGAAAATAATGACCCAAACCACAGAACGATGGTAATAGCAAATATATGGCAACCGAACATTATGACTGGTGACAAGGGCTCCCAAAGGAGACGGACTTGGGGGGACGTTGGGACGGATGACAGGTACAGAGATTTGAGAAACCCAAGTAAGGACTCACCTTGGCGGACGAGGTTCGTTGCTTGATCGCGGAGGGATGAGCCGAGTGGGTGCTGAGCACGTTCTTGTTGACGGTGGGCGCAACACCGCTGCCGGGGGCGTGGTGATGGTGGTGGTTGATCGCCGAGCTGGCCACCGTTGCCGAATTGTTGCTGGTCAAGCGGGCACCACCGTCTGTGGCCATGTTGTTGGCCACATGATGGTGGTGCTGGTGGCTGTGCTGGTGCGCGTGATTGGTGTTGGCCGATGACGCCGACACGGGAGCTGTTGTCACCGAGGCCCCACCGACTCCCACTCCCACACCACCTGTTGCTGCCGCCCCCGAGGTGGTCGTGGGCGTGGCCGTGGTACTATTGCTGGTGGCCGAATTCGAGGACGTTACAATGGGCATCATTGTGGTGTTGGCGACTGGCGTTGTCGTTGGTGGCAGTGACACAATGTTTGCATTGGCTGAATCATGCTGCTGCTGCTGCTGTTGCTGCTGCTGCTGCTGTTGCTGCTGATCCTTGACCGAATGCGAGGATGTGCTGATCGAGTTGGTGGCGTAGGTGGCGGTTGTGCTGGAGACGGCGGCCAGTGGAGGCGCCGCAGTTGTGGCGCTCGACACTGGCGCCGCCGGCGCTGCAACATTGGATGCGGTGCCATTGGACACGCTATCCGCTGGCAGGGCTTCAGGAACTGGCTGCAGTGTGGTTCGCATTGCTGTCGACATATTTTCAAACAGTCCAATGGGGTTTCTAAGAGATTCTGCACTTGAGATTCGAGTATTACCCGGCGAGTCTTTCGGGTTTCGGTGCTTAAAAGTAGTCAAATGCCCAGTGGGTTTCTATCATCCGTGGTACTCTGTCACATCTGCAAAGAAATAAAAGCGCAATTAGTATGGAGTTGAACAGGGCGGTCTCTACTTGCATCTTTTGGCACTCATTTAATGGCTGGTCATTCCCTTGGCATTATCAAAATCGTGGTCAATTACCCACTCCGATTGCCGACCTCAAGCCATAATACTTTTAAATGCACAATAAACAATCTCCTTTGTCTGCTCGATTCTACTAGCTTTGTCCGCACAAAGTAATGCACAAAATCAAGTTGTCCACTCAAAACGAACCACTAGAAGCTGATTACTCAGACGTTACCAGTGTAAAAACTGCCATTATCCGCCAATTACACAGATGTTCCATTCTTTTTAAATGACTTCGATTTGGAAATTACTTGATCAGCTTAACACAGAAAGATAAAATAACATTAATTAAACAAATATTCTTGAAATACAGTACACAGAGCTGATTTGGCACTTCCAAAATATATAATATAAATATTACTCAACCTGCTCGATTTAAACGTAAGGTTATCGCTCTTATTTTAATTTTTTTTTGTTAGAGTAACAACAGTTTTTCGCATTAATGACGAACAACTAAGTTGGAATACATAATAACATTGGCTGCACAAGAACAATGGAAAATAAAAATAGCCTTGACAAATTATTTAATTATTTTGCGTAATCAGTGGAATATTTTAATCAACTCACGTATTAATGGAAATCTGATTTTACAGACTATATCTGTTATTTGATGGTATTAACATATTCAAAAATCTTATAGTTCTATACAAATAGTATATTTTAAACATAACAGCTAACGTAGTCATTTGGTTTACTACCGAGCTCTACAAAAACAAATTCCGATTGATTTTGTTCGGTATATAGTCGTCGGTCAGGAAGTCGATGACACTCTCGATTTCGGCCTTTAGCTGAATGTCCTGCAGCATGCGCAGTTCCTGTCGCACTCCCGGCTCCAAGTCGCCGCGGGCGAGGAGGTCATTGATTTTCTTGTTGTCGCCGGCAACCAGGGCAACCGCTCCAGTGCCGAGGGCGGGAATCTCCGAGGGGTGTAGCCCAATCCAACGCAGCGAAGGTGTGGTAAGTCCTTGGCTGGAAAAACTCATCGCCTGCGAGCCATGGCGATAGACGAGCATTATCTCGATACCAAAGGGATCGGCATCTACGAGAATGTAGGCAGGCAGTTGGTTCTCCTCGCTGAGTCGATGTACCATCCGCCGGGTGCAGCAATCCGGGTATCCTTTGCCAGTTACAAGGATGAAGGGTTGTCCCATGGTGGAAAATACATTTCTGTACAGAAGACTCTGGAATACCGATTCCTTTTCAACGATCAGTACGAAATCAGCCTCCGTTTCAATACGATCTATCTTCTCGGGATCCGTGGGCAATGTCATGGCTCCACCATATGAGCTGCCATCCAGAATATCACCGTTGGTCATCAGCAGCCGTATATCGCCTGCAAGAGTGTATCAGTGTATCAGCAGACAGCCCTTGGCCAGGGATTCCAGTGAGACTCACCTGCCATGAGACCCTTGGAGGCAGCCAGTACGCCCAAGGATAAGGGGGATGTGTTCAGCATACGACAGACATCCAGCCTGGCTTCGGCAATCCTGGACTGCGAGCGGATTAGCTGTGGATCACTGTAATAAAGTCCACGGACAGTGAAGCTACCGCCGCGGACTTGCAATCGGTGGACCCGGGAAAGCATGTAAGTCAGCAGGCAGAAACTGTGACGACTTCCCCGGTTATTATAGCTGACCCGTCGATACTCCGTGGTCAAGTTTGAGGATGAGTTCCTTGGTACCATCAAGGTGGCATTGCCGTGGACCAAGTTCGCCACAAGCTCAAGGGTAATCTTTTCTAAATT
Organism: Drosophila subpulchrella; assembly: GCF_014743375.2. NCBI lineage: Eukaryota > Metazoa > Arthropoda > Insecta > Diptera > Drosophilidae > Drosophila > Drosophila subpulchrella. Next base: position 15,322,536 of record NC_050611.1, read on the forward strand.
CTCCACAATTTCACCCATCGTACAAGCCAATTACTTATATTAAGTTTTAATTGTTATCAATAGGTCTAAACAGCTTCGTTAGTTCTTTACAATCTAAAAACTAAAAATAAAAGCTTAATAATGTTAGCATAATGGTTCATGAGTAGATACAATAATGATAAAAAAGGTTAATTTAATTGAATATATTAAGTGTAAACTTAAATGTAAATGATTATGAAATTAAAGGTTGTTCTACATTACCATTTTAATTTTTAATTCATAATATTAGATCCTAAAATGATCCTTAAATGAGTAGGGATTAGTAATTCAAATTGTTTTGTTCTGATTCCTTTGCTTTTTGCATCCTTGTTTTTTATGATTTATATGGTACTTCACTGAAAAATAACTAAATTTAAATTCACATAAGATTAAGGCTAAGATTAAATGTACTTCCTCCTTACAGTGTATTATTGAGTGTGCACTTAATTTTTATGTGGTAATATAATTTTTATCAGTTTGTAAATTACACAGTACCTCATAATACTTAACTATTTAGTTTTAATGTGTAAAAAGGTAAACAGTTTAAATTAATTTAATATATGAATAGGCCGATTTTATAATTTGTGTTTTCACATATTTTCTCTAATAAACTTATTTATTTTACTTGTTGGGATATGACTTATGATTTTAAATGTTTCTGGCGGAAATTTAACAAGTTTTCGCTTACTAACACCTTAAGGTTAAGCAGTTATAATAAAGCTTTGCTATCTTATGGATAAAAGTGCTCTTTTGGGATTTTGCCCAACTTCATGTACCCCAGTTTCAACATATTTTGGCACTAGACATTTTTTTCAGACTTCTGTGAAATATTAATATCACTTGAACCACTAATGGGAATTCCAATAAGTTCGTTTGTTTTTCACACTCCAAAGGACATTTGAATCCAAAGCGCTTTATTGATCTAAATTAGTTGCAGAGAGTGCCACGCCCCCTGCTTCTTTTTGTTGTATTCCTTTGTCACTGGCGGAAACCCCCAGGAAAATGAGTGGAAAACTGTGGGCCGAACACACACGCCCACCGACAAACGCACAGTAATATTTCATAAATACGTAAGCAATTCAAGTGGGCTTGCACATACCTATATTCACTTTTTGTAAAAGTTTATCGCGTAAAACGTTGCGTGGAAACATTTCGAGGGGGGTTAAAAATAATATCCGACACGAGCTTGCTGGCTAAAAATATACCACCAAAAAGAAAATTCCCTTTCGGTGAAAACAAATGTTTTTTAAAAACTAAAACGCACACACTAGTGTTATAAAAAAAAAAAAAGAGAGCGCGAGGGAGATGGAGAGTGCCATAAATTTATGTGAATTTCTTTATTCGGTCTTTCTTTTTTTCTGTTTTTTCTTCTTTCTTTCTTGCTTTTCTTCTTTCTTTTTTTTTTTTGTATGTGCAGAAAAGTGTACTCGTTGTTACAAAGCACGCACACACACCGTTTATTTGGTGTGTGGGGGCGGGCGGCAGGCGGGGGGCGGCTCTCTTTCGGGACAGGGAGAGAAAATGAGAGAGAGACAGGAAAGGAGAGCGCCAGCGAATGGGCTAGGAAAACTAACGAACGGAACGAAACGGAATGGCAGCCCCTTAAAGTATTGATTTGCTGGTTATGGTGCTGCCACTTCTTGTACTTACCAATCCAATCTCCAATCAAATACAATTTCCGATCGGCCCAAAGAGGCGTGTGAAGAAAAGCTATGGCCGAAAAGCTATTCGCTCTCTCTCTCTCTCTCTCTGGTTCAAAGAGCAATCGCTAGCTGCTGCTGGTGGTCACTGCTGTTGCCATCGATGTAACGCATATTATTATTTAATTTTTTCGACTTTTCCCCCAGTTTCCAGTTTCCAGTTCCTTTGCCGATGCCGATTTCCCGAAAGTGGTTTAGTTGGAAAGGCTTTGCTTTTTACCGACTTTTACCGAACGACGACGACACACACAACGAAATGCAAATGCAATACATAGCTCTCTCACTCGCTCACTCGCTTCTCGCTCGCTCGCACACAGCGCAGCTCTTTGGTTTTCAATCAGATTTTTCTTTCTTATATTTCTTATCGCGATGCTTTTTTTTTTTTCTTCTTCTCTTGAACAAGAACGGTCACCGATTTTTCACCAAGATTACGAACGCAATTGGTCACCCCCTCTTTTTCCGCTTCCCCTCGTCACTGAAATACCACAATAACAACAACAACAACGACAGTCTTGTTGGCAACAAATGGAAATATTCGCTATAGCTCTGCGCTGCTCTGCCCTTCGCCAACTAATGTGTATCCGCGATGGGTTATGGGTAACTTGATATTGATACGTTGATTTTAATTATTATCAGCCGTTTGAGCCGCTGGCGGTGGCCGCAATTGGGACACGACGATTGTCCCGCTCACGCAACGCAGTTAAATATTACTATTTTCCTCCGTCCACATCCACTTTGGCAGCAACAAAAGTACGTACGTCTCGGTCTCTCAAAAAAATTCACATTACGATACGGCAGCCATATTGTAGCAGCGTTGCCAGCCGGCGGGAGTCACAAAGTACTAAAAATGTCAGCACTTAAAGAGAAAATACTAAAACTACCGCTTTTCTAGTACTCTCAAAACAAAGTAGGTTAACTTATGATATGATCTGGAATATAGATAAAGAAGTTCCCCAGTACAAACTCTATGTCCAATTCATACATATTTTAAGAAGTCGTCAATCCTGGATTGCAATGGTACTGGGTATAAAATAAATACTTACAAAATTCTTACCAAAAATACTAATTAACTGCTTTAACGGACTGGCAACATTATTTCGAGAGAGGAAAAAATATATATTTTTAAACATCATTCATTTAATACAACCTTCAAATTAATATCGAAAATAAAGTATAATACATATACTAAACATTAAATTATATTTGCTTTTGTCAAAAATACTTAAATAGCCACATAAAACCATTTCGAAGAAGTTGCTGTTTATTTGTTATCAGTTTTATGTTATATTTTTAGAAAATTTATAAAAATGGATCGTATGAAATATTAATAAACGCACCTATACAAAAAAAAACAGTGTTTTAATATCGTTTTTGACGAGTAATTTATTAAAAGTGTTTGTAATTAACTAAATAAAGTAATGCTTAGGCTTTTATGTTTTGTTCCAATTTTATTTCAAAAAATATCCATTTGTATAATAAACAATTTCTCTAAATTATGTTAGTCACAAAGTTTTAGGAGAAGCTCCTGCTGAGTTCAGTTAACGATAAAAACAGGCTGTTAATGATAATTCTCAATTAAATACATAATTAAGGTCTAACCCGATTTTACCTTCTATCAAGAGTCTGTAGATCGGTACCACGGAAGTCAGGAACGTCTAGTTAAGCACTACAGACACTGATAAACCCTCCGTAAAATAGAAAACTTAAAAACTAATAGTCAAAAGTAATAAGTTATATGACAGTGAAGTTAAGTCAAATTTGTAATATTTCCTAACTGGCTGTGATTTGTTTTGCTATCTTAAGAATCTCTATGATCTTATAATTCTTCTCTGATTTCCTAGATATTTATGACTTTGTATCACATTTCAGTGGATTGGTTGTGTGGCTTTGGAGCTGCCCTCGATCCATTTCCTAAGTAAATCCCCAGGCTGAATGGTTGGCTGTTGCTGCGGCACAGTTGTCCTCGAGTACGGAAATTCACTGTGCGCCAATGTGGGAGTGGGCGATGCTAGGGGCGGGAAAGCAGCCAGGTTGCGTTGACTTCCCCGAGTGTCGGACCAGCCGTAGTCCCTAATGGTCGGCGCAGCTGTTCCCCATTGCGTCTCTGGTCGGGGCTGCGACTCGAATCCGGAAGATTGGGACGAGGTGCGTGAGAGTTGCTGCTGTTTCTCCTCGTAGTGTCTCATAAGACTGGCAGTGCTTAGGTCCTGGTTGATACTTTGATTGGCCGCCACCCAGGCGCTTACATCAGCGCCGCCGACATTCCTGTTTATGACCGGCAAACGCGATGGCATCAACAAATTGTGCGTGGATCTGGTAAAAGCCTGGTTCTGGGCCATGTTACCATAACCGGGACGATACCATTGGGACTCCATTGGCCTCATCGGTTTCTGCTGGAACATCAACGGATGTTGGACTTGCGGCGTAACCACTGTAGACGCTCCTCCATAGTTCGAGGACCAGGCCTGCTGTTCCATCCGTTGCTTTGACAGGTGCAACGAATCCAGGGACAACAGAGAAGCGGGCGGTTGAATTGTTCGCTGCGAGATTGTGGGAGCAGGTGAATGGCAAACTGAGGCGGAGCGGAGCGATATATTGCCAGTGCTGGTATTGCTGCACCCGCTTAACTGCTGACTGAGCATGCTTAGCGTTTCCTCATCACATTCATCCGCACAGAGGCGATGGAAACTCTCGCAGGCGGACTCGTTGTGACTCGTTTGACTAAGCAGATTGGACTGGTTGGTGATCAACAAAACCAGGGTGAAAACACTGCCCAGTAGCTGTTAAAGTTAAAAAGACTTTGTAATAGTTATCATTATGTTTATGGCTTTAAACTTACTATAAAAGAGATTCCATCAATATGAGGAGCTAGCAGTTCGGTTCCCGTTGCATACGCACTCCACAGCAGTAGGGCGATGGTAAATCGCGTAAACTTCAAGCCGTCATTGATCTTGTGCAGGAAACTCAGGGCCAACATGGCATATGGGTAGACCCCAATAAAACAAGATGCAAAGGTGGCCTGCTGCACTTGCTGCTGGCTTAAGCCCACCGAATACAGCAATAGCTTGCCAAAAGTACGGCAGTATAATAATAGTTTCGATGTTGTTTCCCGCTGTTCCAGAAAAATGCCCACGGCGGAGGTCAGAACTCGAATAAAGGCCAGCACATGGGAGTAGGCATAGAACAGGGCTAATCCAACGAATTTTCCAAGGAAAGTCGTAAACTGATGGGCTGTTCCATGTGGCAAGCGGCAGAGCAGGCAAATAATGTTGACCACGGTCAGGATGGTCATTAGAGCGCGGTATCGCTGGAGTTTGTACTGCTTTTGGGCACTAGCCAACCGATTGAAGTGCGGCTGCTTGAGCAGCGATGCCCCCTTGATGATATAGTTTAGGAACTTGGAGCTCAACACCATTTTCTTCTTCTCGTGCAGGACTTTGTTCACGTGCCGTTCGCAGCTGCTGCACAGGCGAAACTGCTTCTCCAGTCGTTCTCTAAGGGGAAAATAAAACAGAACCATTAGTTTGATAAATATCTTGTTGCTTTTTGCTTGTTATTTGTTATATAAGGTTAGGAAGAGGGTATCGAATGTTTATCAGATATCATTAAACTCAATTTGGCAGACTTTCTTTGGTTTTGAAGATATTGACATGCTTACATATATAATTAAATCAAAATTACTTCACTTTAACCCGAAAAACCAGTTTAATGTATACAATCCAAACAAATAAGTTCAGCTTCCTTATTTCTTTAACATACATAATGGATGTTCATCAAAATTAGGCGGCAAGCATACACATGACAAATCTTCAGCTGTCATAGGGTAGAAAGAATGATATAATAGTACACTATACTATGTATATAATCATTTTGATGGTTTTCCAAGGCTATTTAAGGGATCATTTAATTTCTTCACCTGTAAACCTTAAGTTCCTGATCAAATCGCGACTCATTCTTGGGCTCGAACTGCGACAACTTCTCGACCTTGAGGCGCTGGGCCTCGTTGCACTGGTCGCACAGGCCATTTTTGGGCTCTGGAGGGTTCGCGGCCAGGACGTCCTGGTAATAGGAGTTCGCGCAGATGCTCGAGCTGCCGTGGGAGCTGTTCTTCTGGGAGCCAAGGCTGCAGTCCCGCTGCGAGGTCATGTCCCTGTTGTAGTCACCGTCCTTGGTGAATCCATTGTACTGCTCGCACTTGGGGCAGGTCCAACTATTGCGATCCGCGTAGGGAACTCGTGCGTTGCCATTGCAGAACCAACAATTCACGCGGGCATCGTAGCGGGAACTGCAGATCAGGTTAGGGTTGTTTATTACCAGATTACCAGATGGGACTATGCCACTTACCGTATATTGAGGAATCCCTTGAACAGAAACGTGCCGGCAACAAAAAGAATGGCACTAATGGGTATGGCCGTCGCCGCCAGTGGCATTATTAGGCTTATCATATTTGTTTCTTTGTTGACCGCGCTTATCTATGAAATCGGAATGGTTCCTTTGTCGCTCATCGAGTCACATTCACTTATTTATCCAGATCTCAGGCAGTCTTTATAATTTTTCACCCAACGCCGGCGCGCGCAAATTAACCACAAATAATATCGTAATGTAATATCGCCCAAACTAGAGATGGCAATAGTTATGCGATAGTCCTTAAAATGGGCGTCCTATGTCATTTTGTGCCAGGAACTGTGCAGAAAACTTAAGGTGGTATTTCTGTTAAAATTATATATTTGATAACATTTATTTGTACTACTAATACAAATATAAAAGTTAATATAAAAGTACGATTAATTCTTGTTAAATGGATAATCCACTTACTTTCTCGAAAAAAATCTTTAAGTGTCTGTAAGGGCAATAACCTACATTTATAAAAAACAACAATTTTTTTTTTAGAACCCACTGCAGAATATTACCTTTTATAATAACAATACAATATTTAATGATTTCAACTCTGTAATCGTTACAATATATACTGGGATGTCACAAAAATCTCTTTCAACCAAATTTTCCCGAAAAGCAAATCTCGGTGTCACAGAAACCACCTCAAGAACAAGTACATACACGAATTAAAACCAACCAAATAGCAGACTTCGTAAAAAAAAGTTTTAACATAAGACCAACTTTACTTCGAAACTCTATAAATTGGTTGGTTTACAAACCAACCGTTCCAAAAACCTTCGACGGCTGTGACACCCCTGTGTGACTTATTGAGTAATTTATAAGACTTGTTGAGCTAGGATAATAATAAAAATGCTTTCATACATCAGAGTAAATTCCAACTGAATTCCCACTATTTACCCACTATTTCGTCTTTACCATTTCATAAATGTTTTTTTGGTGGGCGTTTTCAGTGGCGTTAACAGCTCTGTTAAGTCCTAACAGTGCCAGTTAGCCGGGACACCCTCCCGGCAGCCGATGCATCCCCCGGCATTTCAGCGTTACTATTTGCCCCATTTGTGGTCACTCTGCTGTTCTCCCACCTCTAGCGCGAACTTCCGCTATATAAGACCGCGCTCTCCACAGCAGCCGCACTAATTTTTCCAAGTGTGTGAAGCGGACTGTTTGTGTTGTGTTCGACTGCTATAAGCGAAAGATAATTTTAAGTTAAAAGTTCAAAAACCTAAAACAAATACAAAATGAGGGAAATCGTTCACATCCAAGCTGGTCAGTGCGGCAACCAAATCGGCGCCAAGGTAAGTTTTTCCAAATCGATTTTCAATTCCCATTTTCCATACACGAGAGTACAGTTGCCAAAATGGCGTCATTTTTGCACGAATCGCCTGTCCATGTGGCAAAAATTTGTATTGAGGCCGGCATTTTCACACGCACACATCTGCATTTATGTATACCAAGAAGTATATGTGTGTGTGTATGTATGGTTGTTGAGTCCCCCGGCATCTGTGTTTGTATATAATGTAAATTTGTCCGATTTCGATAAGATGCTTGCCATTTCCTGTTTCACTCTGCAATTTGGGTTCTAAAATTTAGAACGAAAGCTTGGCACGCCCAAAAATGCAATAAAAACGGTGTTTTAGGGCCATTGACACTGGCATGTGTGTAATTATAGTTGGGTGTGTCTGCACTTTTATACACCACAATTTGTATATCTGTGTGTGCGTGTTGCATGCATGAGTCATTTTCTCTTGGGCGAAAGCCTTTCATAGTTTTCCAACGGTTGTGAAAGCCATTTCACTGCCCAGATGGTGAAGGGTACTTTTCTTTCGTCAAAACACGAAAGGTTTTCTACACGCTCACATTCTCAAGACTTGAGAGTTTGTGTGTGTGTGTGTGAGCGTCGGCCGGTTTTTTTTGCCGCTATGCGTCTTCTAAAGAGAAAACATGACGTCATTTTAACCTAAAATGGCTGAACCGGTCGTCGTTGACCGGTTCGCAGAGTGTATAAGAGTTTTAATACATAAGCGAGAGATGTAGATAAATGTCTGTATGTATGTAGGCTGCATTAGCCGTTCTATCGATTTTCTTGCATTCCACACATACTCTGCTAAACTGAAGTATTTTGCGACCTCTGCTATCTTATCTGGAATGAAAACATTTTCTATTTTCTATTCATGATTATGAAGTATAGTATATGGTATAGATGAAATTCGGGTGTATTACTGCAACTCTATTCTTAAGACCTAGAGTTTGCAAATTGAGATGACCCTATATAGAGGAATTTACCATCTGTTTGTCTCTATCCCATTTTCTCCCACACACACACTCAAATTTCGCACAGAGAAAGGGCGGTGCTGCACATGCGTGTGGGTAACGGGACAGGGATGGGATGGCGATGACGAATCTTTCTAGTCCTTGCCCAAAAAATCAATACCCATACCACCATATCCTGCCAATGGGCCCGAAAAACAACCCTCGGCAACGCCTTAAAACCCGAGCAGCTGCAACATAACAATTGTTGTGCCCAAGTATGGCTCTCTCTCTTTCAGCCGGCTTAAAAAGGGAATTTCTGTATAATAATAATCCGGTACCATTTCGCCTTAACGAGTGTCAACCACGCACTTCCTCCGTACCCCCATATACCCTATACCATATACCATATACCAATGACAGACTTATTTCACTAAATTGTTTTTATTTGTTTACGCGACATAAACAACGACAATCGCAGAAACGTCTCTTTATTTTTTGGCTCGAGGTGACGTAATGCCCTGAAAAACAGACGATTTATGCGCCAGATGGTCGGTAGTTAGAGCTCTGAGCTGCAGTTTTAACCTCTCAGTAACGCCAACGCCTCTCTCCAAGTAGTACCGCCACCTCCTCCCCTTTTTTTCTTATAGAGAGTGGGTCGAAAGCCGAACAACCGGTGATGTAAGCCATCGAAAGCGGGGGACTTTGGGGTGGTAAAGCCCGGCTCTGAGGTCGCCGGCATTGCGTGGGGGCAGCAGACATCGTACATCAGACATACATATAGACAGGCAGACAGATGATAGTAGTCACACACCTCAGCTAAGCTCTCAGCTCGGTTCAGCCCACGCCCGAAGATAGATTCAAGAGAGATCGGTCGGCGGAACCCAATGACAGCTGCGCCTCGAGATCCGAAACGAAAACCCACGCCAGATGACGTTATCGTTGGTGGTGGAAACGCACCAAAAATGGCAGCGTATAAGTTATGTTAATCGGAGCTCGGCCCATACACAGAGTTTATGATGGCGTACATATAGGTGGCTGAACATATAGCCGAGCCTAGACATATGTGTGTACATAATTGAGGCCTGTGCCCATTCTTTCCAATCAATAGTTATATATAGACTTTTTTCAACTACACTGCAAACATTTGGCTCAAGAAGGTATCTTGTCTACTCTCTGAAGTAGCAAAGATAACTTTGAAAGCATAGCTTTTAGAAGAATGAGCTTTCCCATTTGAATTTTCTTTGAAAGTGCTGCTTATATAACTTTCTCCTAACAAAGAAGGGAATGTTAAGCTAATTACTTTCAAAATTTTAATTGAATTTATCAATTAGTAAAGGTTTATTGAAAGAGTTATAACAAAAGCCCCTTCATTTGTGTTCGTTCTTTCCTTTTAACCTCCTAAAACATTCTTTAGCTTAGTTTTTCCTTGTGAATTTTAAAATATTTAGATTTCTTGGTCTGGGCTTTGAGATATTTTACGACTATTGATTTTCCGAGGTGACTCATTCGCAAGCCACTTCTTAAGATAGAGCTAGAAAACCCACCCCTGTGGATCGATTTTTCTGCTGACTCATTTTCACAAGAATTTTCGTTTACAACTTCGGAAAACCCAGTCTCTAATCTCCATTTCCTAATTTCACCTTTCTATTTGCAGTTCTGGGAGATCATCTCCGATGAGCACGGCATCGATGCCACCGGCGCCTACCACGGTGACAGCGACCTGCAGCTGGAGCGCATCAATGTGTACTACAACGAGGCCTCCGGTGGCAAGTACGTGCCCCGCGCTGTCCTTGTCGATCTGGAGCCCGGCACCATGGACTCCGTGCGATCGGGACCCTTTGGCCAGATCTTCAGGCCCGACAACTTTGTGTTCGGCCAGTCGGGAGCCGGCAACAACTGGGCCAAGGGTCATTACACAGAGGGCGCTGAGCTGGTGGACTCAGTGCTCGATGTGGTCCGCAAGGAGGCCGAATCCTGCGATTGCCTGCAAGGCTTCCAACTCACACACTCCCTTGGCGGCGGCACTGGCTCCGGTATGGGTACCCTGCTGATTTCCAAGATCCGCGAGGAGTATCCCGACAGGATCATGAACACATACTCGGTGGTGCCGTCGCCCAAGGTGTCGGACACCGTTGTGGAGCCCTACAACGCTACGCTGTCGGTGCACCAGCTGGTGGAGAACACGGACGAGACCTACTGCATCGACAACGAGGCTCTCTACGACATCTGCTTCCGTACCCTCAAGCTGACAACACCCACATACGGTGACCTGAACCATCTTGTCTCCCTGACCATGTCCGGCGTGACCACCTGCCTGCGTTTCCCCGGCCAATTGAACGCTGATCTCCGCAAGCTGGCCGTCAACATGGTGCCCTTCCCACGTCTTCACTTCTTCATGCCCGGCTTCGCTCCTTTGACCTCCCGAGGCTCCCAGCAGTACCGCGCCCTCACCGTGCCCGAGCTGACCCAGCAGATGTTCGATGCCAAGAACATGATGGCCGCCTGCGATCCACGCCACGGACGCTACCTTACCGTCGCCGCCATCTTCCGTGGACGCATGTCCATGAAGGAGGTCGACGAGCAGATGCTGAACATCCAGAACAAGAACAGCTCGTACTTCGTCGAATGGATCCCCAACAACGTTAAGACCGCCGTGTGCGACATCCCGCCCCGTGGCCTGAAGATGTCCGCCACCTTCATTGGCAACTCCACCGCCATCCAGGAGCTGTTCAAGCGCATCTCCGAGCAGTTCACCGCTATGTTCAGGCGCAAGGCTTTCTTGCATTGGTACACCGGCGAGGGCATGGACGAGATGGAGTTCACCGAGGCCGAGAGCAACATGAACGATCTGGTGTCCGAGTACCAGCAGTACCAGGAGGCCACCGCCGACGAGGACGCCGAGTTCGAGGAGGAGCAGGAGGCTGAGGTCGACGAGAACTAAATTCGAATCGAGACCCAATCGAATTCTCGATCAATGTTTTGCGAAAAAAAATGAAACGAGAACAAATTAATTCATTTGTAATAGATTTGTTCTCCTAACAACGTAATCAATAAAGTCGGATCCCATTTTGTTCACAAGTCTAAACATTGCTGGTTTTTAATGGGTTATTGGGGAATAATAGAAAGGAAATCATATATCTTTTGTGGGTTATTTGGGATAAATAGAAAGGAAATCATATTTCTTATGTTTGGTTTGGTTTTTTAAATTTATGAGTTTATTAATGCCTATATATTTCAGTGGTTAATTATTGTTTATTTAAACAATTGGTTAGTTTTGTGATTTATAGTTTTTTGTGTGGACAGCTAAAAACAATGGGTATCTTTCCACCTGCTGTGTTTGTTTTGGCCAAGTGGGAATGCTTTCTGATTGATAGTTTCATTCACAACATTGGTTTATTTTTAGATTTTTATTTATTAGCAGGTTTTTCTTTGCCTACCTCAACATTCGCTCAAATAGAGCAATAACAAAAATGATTTGCCCTTGAAGAGGACATGATATGATCATTTGAACGTAGGAAGTGGGCCTACGTATTGTACAATGATATTGTTTCGGCCGCCGGTTTTGTTGGCCTTGTAAGCAATATAAGTAATTAATATAATTTTTGTATCGCAGACATCAGACTGTAAGTTCCCACTTATTATTTTCACGTAGGTGGTATATAAGTCTGTTGTTTTTATTGAAAACACCCAAATCCATCTATGATGTGTCATAAATAGTGAGTCATAATTCATAACCTTAATTCACTGAGTTGAAAATATGAATTAATTGGTTGGTCAAATTAAGTCATTAATCAGTTCCTGTAGAATTGCTTTATTATGAAACTGAGTAGGCATGTTGATAAATCAATAGATTTTGTTTAAATATGTAGATATACATATAGGGGCAACTAATTATTATAAATCAAAATGTAAATTCCTTAATATTATATTTCTTTTATTTAAGACGTTGTGATTTTTTTTTAAGAGTTCCTGTTAACTTTATTTTATATAAATCTCTGAAAAACTATGAATTTCATTAAAAAATTAAAATAATTATTAGATATTTAAAAATCGATAACTTATCGTTTAGCAACAGTGCGTGGCCAGGGCTGCCAAAAACAGTGTGCAAAGTGTGTATTGATTGCGTGTGTGTGTGATTCGTGTGGCCGTGTGTGAGTGTCACTGACTGATATTTGACAAGTAAGAATAAAATATAAATAATAGAGGGTTTTCTGCGATCTAAACTAATCCTGTTAACCATTTGCCGCCCCAAGATGATAGCAATGGACGAGCAGCGCGGCGACAAGATCTACGGCGGATGCGAGGGTCCGGACGCCATGTACGTGAAGCTGATTTCCTCGGACGGCCACGAATTTGTCGTAAAGCGCGAGCACGCTCTCACCTCCGGCACAATCCGGGCCATGTTGTCCGGACCGGGTCAATTCGCCGAGAACGAGGCTAACGAGGTGCATTTCCGGGAGATACCGTAAGTAGGAGGAGGCCGAGACTCCGGCCCACTGCCCCGGCCGGCTGTAGTTCTCACCTGGCAGCGCCAAGTCATCGCAACTTTGACCTATTGACCGGCGACAAATTTGCACAGCTACTTACATATGTACACACGTATGCACAATGTACATATGTGGCGCCATGCACACCCTACCAAAATGCACGGATTACAGATAGTTCAGTACGACTTAGATCATCTGAGTATTATACGTAATCTTGGGTACAAACAACTACGGTCAAGAGATTAGCACAAAGTATGACAGCAATTTCATTACAATCAATATCACACGAGTGGATTACTGTTTCTAAAACGAAATGTTGGTTAGATCTAACTAAAACTAATAGAAAACTTACTTTTAGAAACTAAACTTCTATAATGAAAAACCACAGTTTCAAGTCTTAGGTACAACTACGGTCAAGAGATTAGCACAAAGTTGGACAGCCATTTCATAACAATCATTACCACACGAGTGGATCACAGTTTCTAAATCCAAATTGCTAAACAATATTTGGGTTAGATCTAACTAAAACTATTTGAAATCATACTTTTGAAAAACTAAACTTCAACTAAGCAAAACAACAGTTTTAAATCTAAGGTACAACTACGGTCAAGAGACTAGCACAAAGTATGACAGCAATTCAAAATCAAAATTGATAACAAAATATATTTGTATTTAAAGTATATTTACAAATTTACATAAAATTTTTTCTTTTGTAAAAACAAGTTCAAACTAACCAAAATAAAAGTTTCAAATTTTATTCTACAAATTTTTGAATTGATTGTAAAAATAGAAACATAACAACACTTCAAAAATTAATTATAATTCCTCATTTTCTTATATGAAACGTTTCAAATGTACAAGAGTCTTTGTTACCAGTTTGTTATTATAGGGAGATATTTTCGGTTTTATATTTTTAGAAATTGTAAACATTAGTTTTATTTTCGTTCTATTGATAAGTATGTTGAAACTAGCAGAAATTCCACATAGATTAAATGCTATTACTCGTAAATTCCTTGATTGAGGGCGTTGGACCATAACATTGTTAACACAAAAGGCGTGTCATTTTCATAGTAATCCCCTAATCAAGCAACTAATAATGGTTTCTTTACTTTTCAGATCCCACGTCCTACAAAAGGTCTGCATGTACTTCACCTATAAAGTGCGTTACACCAACAGTTCTACCGAAATACCCGAATTCCCGATCGCTCCTGAGATCGCATTAGAACTTTTGATGGCGGCTAATTTCCTAGACTGCTAAATTATATTGTTTAATTTGAATTTACATTATTTACAAGTAAACGGAGGAAGGCTAAAACGCGTAAAGCTTAATTCGCCCATGTTAATTTGTAATGAAACGAGAAGATTGTCCCTGCGAAGAAATAAATTTCTGTTGATTTCCTAAAAGATCAGATTTGTAATACTCCTTTTTCAAATAACATGGCTTTTTATTAAACATCAAGAAAAGTGGGTGTTAATTTAAAACTACTTGGAGTGCTTGGACCTGGATTTGGCGGCATTTTTGTTGTTTAACATGGCGAAACGCATTTGCTGGATAAGCCATTGGACACCCTCGCCAAGACCTTCGCCGGATACGGCACTGCTGGAGCAGATGTGCCAGGGTTTCTCCTTGATGTTTTCCAATCTAAGAGCTGGAAAAAGGATGTTCTTACTTTCGCTTCGCATTAAAGCCATTTAAGGAGTAGGAAATTAACATTTTAAGTGTTCAATTTAAGAGCCACTTGTTAAAAATACACTTGTACCTGCTGCAATTTTAACACTTGACAGGGAATCCTCCATGTCCATTTTATTTCCATAAAACAGAATTGGCACAATACGGTTGCACAAGTCGGGATGCTGTAGCACGAGATCCAGCTCATCTTTCACCACCACTGAAATGGATACTTTTAGCAATGGGAGTTTTATAATTTCCTCCATATCTTATACCGAATCTCATGCGATCGCTGGAATCAATCACATATATTATTCCATGACAGTTCTTAAACTGGTGCTCCCAGAGGTTCCGGTATCGTGTGGCTCCCGACATATCAATTGCCTTTATGGAAACACCAGACATGCCTGCTCCAAAAGGATATATGTATATAATCACACTGGGTGTTTGGAATATTTCACAACCACTTACTATAAAACTGCTCCACCATAAAGCCAACTGTGGGCACCACGATGGAAGCCTGTTCGCTGGATTTCTTAAAATGATTGATTATCGAGGACTTTCCGCTGTTGTTTAGTCCCAGCACCAGAATCGTCATTTTATCCTTTTTAATCTTTATCAAGTCGGCCAAATTGTGCAACATTCCCATTTTACTATGCGAGTGGCATCAGCTTTATTTTGTTTACGGCGATACTTTTGACATGTTTGGCCCTGCAAAGGACTTTTAATTGCCATGGCAACGTCTTTATGCTGGCATCGATTTATTGAAACTTTTGGCCACCTTCAACTTTGCCAGCCGCTTCCGATTCGCTCGCCCACACACATTTTCAAGTTCACCTGGGGCGTGACATTGAATATTGGCTCAATAAGAAACGGAAATCCGGTTTAAAAAAAAAATGTTTAAATGTACAATTTTCTGTTTTTAGTTTTATAGAATGGTATCTAACTCGGATGTGATGCACTCAATTTGAAAAGTCTTTCCCCATTATATTAAAAGCATATATTTGGACTCATGTTCTCTAGGAACAGATGCTCTTTTGCATAAAGCGAAAACTTGTAGCCTTTGTTTTCGTTATAATTATTTCTCAACGTTCTAACGGTTTCAAATTTAGTATGCGGAGAATTAAAAAAAAACCTCTCTTTCAAGATATGCACGACGCTGGTACTACTGAATATTACGATTTTTAAAGTTTTTCGGAATGCAAAGCCAAGATCACAGAACCAATACATTTGTTATTTTTCTTTAAAACAGAATTTATATATTTTTAAAAGCGGTCGGTCCTGACTTTGGGTTGTGGTAGCTCCCATAACTTCGTTAATATGCAAACATTTTTTGTTTAAAAGAGTTTCTGGTGCAAAGTTTCATCGTCTACCATTTGTATTAGCTTGTTTCACTTAAATGAGTGTTTTTAAATTATTAACTTTATCATAAAACGTTATCAGTCCTTTACTTAAAAGGCATTTTAGTGAGGCGATAATTTGGGATACTTGTACGCAGTCGACAGATTTGTACAAAAATTGGTGGAAATATAAACGACTACAATCCTAATTAGTCGATTAAATAGTCAAGCCCGAAATGACTCTTACAGATACGTTTCACGTGTTTAAGATAGTTTAATCTGGTGAATCAATCCAGTCTGTGGTAACTGTTTGCGATAAATAATGTTGATCAGAATTACGAGTTTTACGTGTTGACACAAGCCAAGGTTTATTTTAGAATTCTTCTTAAAAAACATGGTTAGAGCTCCTCTACTTCTTGGTGTTCAGGATGATACCATCGTACTTCTGCTGGAACCACTTCATGGCATCCTCCTTGGTGAGGCGGTGCTGGAAGCCAACAGTGCCGGACTTGCGCTTCCTGTGGTTCACGTTGTAGCCTGCAAAATGCCAGAGATACGGGAGAATAAGTAATATGCCAAGGGGTTATACCGGGGAGAAACTGTAGAAATTGTACCGTGTGGACCTGCATGGGGCGAAGCAAGTCCAACTAAGCACATCTTCTTTGTTATGCGCACATTCACTGAGCATCAGAGCCTCGATTGGCAGAGATACCTAATTAAGTGCACGACTATGGGGGCAAAGGAGGAGGATGCTTACCAGGGCGGCCCAGGACGACGTAGAAGTCCAGACCATAGATACCGATGGAGGGATCGTACTTGATGCCCAGATCGATGTGTTCCTGGATGCCGAAGCCAAAGTTGCCGGTGGAGGAGAAGTTCTCGCGACGCAGCTCGTACTCGCGCACCTTGAGGCCACGCTCCAGGATTTCCTCGGCCTTGGCGCCGCGCACCGTGCAGTGGACAGCGATCTTCTCGTTACGACGGATACCGAACGAACGCACCGTGTAGCGGGCCTTGGAGAACACTGGCTGCTGGCCAGTCAGCTGCTCCAGCACCTGTTTATATAGGATACAGATACATTCCAGTTAGCCGTCACCATGGTTCACCATTAAGACCACTATCTCACCTTGGCGGCACGGGTCAGCCTGTCACCAGACTCGCCCACGCAGATGTTCAGGCAGAGCTTGCGGATGTGCAGATTCCGCATCGGGTTCTTCGCGGGATCGCGCTTAATCTTCTTCGTAACAGCCTAGAAACAATCAAGGGACAATCGTCAGTTTAGGGGGTTCCACTGTAAACACACCGCACAAATTTCCAAGCATCACATCATCGCACGTCGCACTTTTGCATCCCAAAAATACGGTCGAAAATATGTCGATGCGGCCACAATTTGTTCGTAAACCTACCGCCATTATGGTATGTAGGGAAGAAAGCTGCTCACAGGAATTCCTCGCTGCAAGAAAACGATTTAAAAGCTGTTAAATAAAAATATCACCAAAAAAAACGCGGAGCACTCACCGGAAACTTGTAAGAAAAGAAGGAAAGGTTAGTGTGGCCGCGGTGAGGCGCTCAGAAGGGCCTAAAAAACACCCGACACGTGCTGTTGTCGTGCTGTTATCGAGCTATCGTTCTGTTAGGCGCACTATGTTCCATCACTAGCTGTAAGCATGGAAAACAATAAACAAATGGGGTATTCCGTATATTGTTAAGTGCACAATTGTTGAATTCGAACAGCTGGTTATCAGATGTTTTATGTAAATGCAATTGCAGTCCGGTCAGCAAGACCCAATTCGCTCAGAAAAAGTAATTAAATTGCTATGCGGGGTGTTAATACACAGATAAAAAGATATACATATGTTAACAGTCTGTCTTTCATCCCAGTTAACATAAAACCTTTAAGAATATATTTAAAATGTGGTGCCCAGAAATATAATTTGTTTTAAATAATAAAATAAGACGTTTCTTTTATTTTTACTAACTAACGCTGCTTAATTTTTAAACTAATTCATACGCTGTTAACACTACAATGTGTGCTGTTACGCGTAAAAAAGGATATGTTACACGAAACAGAAAGATTTTTTAATATTATTAAAAAATTTACATAAATATTATTTATAAATGTGTATTTAAAAATCACTCACTATATATCCCTCATACCCATTGTTGTCCTTGATAAAAAATTTATTTTTACCTAGGTGGCGTAGATTTCAAAAAATATTATACCTTCCGTCTTTTATAAAAATTATTTGAATTATTTAGTTAAGTTGAAAAGGTAAAAAAAGAAGGAACCATTTTACGACTTACAATTTAACTGGCATCGAATGAGTGTTTATAACGTATCTTAACAAAAAAAATTAAAATTATATTCTTTGGACCATCCTAACAAATGATTGTATAATATACAAACTTAACTAAAAACACGATTTTTTAATATATGACACAGGCTTGCAGACGCACGACACTTGAAAACTTTCAATACGTTTACCTCGAAATGCTATCTTGGAGATGTGGGTAGAAAGTGTGCGCCTTTTTATGGTGTTTATTTATTTACTTAAAGCTTACTTCTAGTCTGAAACCATAAGCTAACTAAAGGCAATTAGCAGCAGCAGCTAGGGTTTACGGGTCGTCTGGGGTAAAAAGACGCCACACATATCTACACACAAAAAATTTTCTTGGTCAAATTGACAAATGAAGTTAGTTATGTATCTTTTAAAACAGTACTTTACTAGTTTTTAAATTAGGTTTTCTAGTTCTTTGTTTACAATTTAATGGGTAAACTACTGTAAGCATAGTTATGATCGTGTGAAGTTTGTGAATGATGCGCGAATACGTGGGGATTGATACCCCAATCGGGGGAAAAAAATATTAGTAGTGTATTCCAATTAAAATATGTATTTTATTCCAAATTTGTGATTTCTACACAACCAAATCTTGAATCCGCCACTGGTGTAATTCTTTTAAATCATTCATTTCCTTTTAAGTCTCCTGCCAATAAAATACTCTTACACCAACGTTTAGTCCCTTTCCGGTGACAGAAAATATTTAAAGTAAATATGAATAGCAACATATTAAGTATTTTCTGAGTTGATTTAAATATTTTCAATTTAAATGATGCAGTTTTCTATGATTTGTATTAAAAGTTAAGTTTTTTTTAATTCAAAAATGAAGTACGAAACTTTAAATTCAATATCCAGATATTTACTTTGATTTTTCATCGTTTTTTGCAGTGTACGGATCGGCTAGATCGACTCGGATAGTGATCCTGATCAACAATATAAATAGTATATTATTTATAAAATCGGAAACGGTCCCTTCTTCTTTCCGACAAATCTAGAAAACCCTTTTACTCTACGAGTAACGGGTATAACAAAATGCCAACCCTAATTTTCCGCTTTTTTTCTTTGTGAAACCATAAAAAAAATTTTTCAATCCTGATTTTCGCAGGCGAAGCTGTAGGCGACCTTGCTAGTCCTTGATATAATATAACACATATCTGTATGGTGTGTATAGCACGTGAACCGTGCCTTCAACTTATCTAGCTTGCGGAAATGAAAAATAAATAAATGTATTACGGCTTCTGTGATTGTGTGAAGCGTTTTACTTTGCAAAATATTTCGACCCTTTTGGACAGCAGCACATCTAATTATCTGTGAGGATTACAATGCTATCTCTTACTTTGCGTTTGATAAAAGCGTTCCTTACTGTCGTTCACGTGAATGATATACAATCTGCAATAACCTACTGTGTAAGCACCATTCCAACCAGAACAGCAGCCACATAAGAACGTACTACCCATAAGATGAGCGATGGACCATCCAAAAGTGGGAGAATTGCCGCAGGAACGTTCATTGAGTTTTTCAGAGTCACCGCTAATGGCACATAAAACCATGAAGCAGGTAAGGTCAAGGATGTTACATTTCCTGGGATATGATCCATTAGAGACCGTTTCCAGAATGAGGTGCCCCAGTGGACCTGGTCCCTCAAGTGGGCGGCCATTGGATCTTCAATCGGAGCGGCTGTTCCAGTGGGATATTGCACGGGTGTCATGAACAGTCCCGCTGAGGTGATTATATTTTTAATTCCACCAGTGCTGCCTGAGTTCTCAAGGTATCCCAACTCTTTCCCCCAGGTTATGCGATCCTGGTGCAACGAGACGTTGATTGCCCGATACGATCTGGATTTGGGCGAGTCAGGACTGGAGCTACTGTGGTCGGCCCTTGTCTCGATATTTCTGGTGGGCGGCGCCATTGGATCAGTGGTGGGCGCTACGATGGCCAATAGGTACGGACGACGCGGTTGCTTCAACATTTGTGGCATTCTTCTCGCCTTGGCAGCCATTTGCTTCTACGCGTGTCGACCCCTAGATTCCGTAGAGCTACTCCTGCTGGGGCGGCTGCTAGCTGGTCTAGCCGGCGGTCTTATAACCGCCTTCATGCCCATGTGGCACAGCGAGATCTCGTCTCTCTCCCAACGCAGCACATTGGCACCCCTCTGCCCCATGGGTTTGACCCTGGGTGTGGTGGTGGCCCAGGTTTGTAGCCTTCGTTCGCTGCTTGGAGGTCCTGAGAATTGGCACTTATGCCTGGCCTTCTATGGCCTTCTCGTGGCTGTGTGTTATGCCCCCTTCAGATGGTATCCCGAGAGCCCCAAGTGGATGTATGTGGTCAGGGGGCGCAAGGATGAGGCACGTCGCCAGCTGCAGCAGCTGAGGGGCTACACAGCTGGTAGCGCCGCCCTGCAGGCAGAGATCGATGAAATGGAGATGGAGGCTGCCTCAAAGGTGGAAGCACTTGGACTGGTGCAAGTGCTAAGCGATCCTCAATACCGTCTGCCATTGATCATCGTGTGCGCCTTCCTAGGTGGCCAACAGTTGTCGGGCATTAATGCAGTACGTATTGAGAGATTGGATCCATAATTTCCAGTTTTTCACTTCTTCATCCCGCTTGTCTTTGCAGATCTTCTTCTACTCCGTCTCGATCTTCCGCAAGGCGGGTCTGTCCATCCAGGCATCGCAATGGGCCAACTTGGGTGCAGGTTCCCTGAATTTAGCCACCTCCATGCTGGGCCCCATTTTGCTGGAACGTTTAAATCGACGACCACTGATGCTCTTCTCCACATTCTTCTGCACTGTCTTTCTTTTCTTATTTGCCATGATGCTCTATTTTATTGTAAGTATTGTTTAAAACAAATATTCCTCAAGACAGTATATAACTATTATTCTTTCAGGAGAGCTTTAGCTGGTTTGCCATGGGCTGCATTGGCTGTATTTTCCTGTACATATTCTTCTTTCAGTTCGGACTGGGCCCCATGCCCTTCTTTATCGGAGCAGGTGCGTTGTACTTTCTTAAAATCGATCCTAATTTATTATTATATTTGTTTTTTGCCTATCCACAGAATTGTTTGAACTTGCTCCCCGTCCAGCCGCCATGTCACTGGGTAGCGTGGTTTACTGGATCTGTAACTTTATCATTGGTATGGCCTTTCCCACGTTGCAGAACGCCTTTGGCGCCTTGGTCTTCTTACCCTTCTCAGTGGCCTGCCTGCTGCTCTTTGGCCTTACAAAACGCTACTTGCCAGAGACGCGGGGACGTGAGCCTTCCGAGGTGGCTCCGCTTGTCGCCTCAGGTTTTAAGTCAAAAGTTCTTCTCAACCATCAGGCGGTGAGCCAATCGTAGACCAAACATATTATTCTACCAAGGCTCTTGGCCGGAAAACTGATTGAATAAACGTTTAGGAAAACAGTTAATGCTGCTCAATAAGTTTAATCCAGACCGCTGTTCTTCTCACTTAAGGGTCAATAATATTGATCCTTAAAATAAATGGGGATAATAATTTTATTATGTCATGATACTATGATACATACATATGTGTTCTGTCATTAAAAAATTTTTATTTCAAGTTCAGTCTACTAAAAATATCAAATACTTACATATATGTATGTACATCATTATATGAAAAAGAAATTCGTTGTTCAATTTTCAATACGATGCCTTTAAGTCACAAGGTCAGGCCTTAAGGATAGCTGGACTATACCTATATGGCCTGTTCATGATCACCTCCTCTGACTCTTTAATTATCCTACCAGTTTATTGATAAGGGGGAATACTTAGTCGAATCAAATCTGTGGAGTTGAGTACATCGTCGGATTAAAAGCCTCCGGCTTCTGGATATTGCAGCTCCCGACGAAGCTCATGATCGGTTATCCCGCCGTGATTTCCGGGAAAATCTAATCAGTCATAATGTCAAGCTAAGCCACAGAATCATCATTATTCTTAGTTCTTAAAAATATTAGTTACTTTCTTTTTTGGTTCTGAAAAAAAAACCCAAACTATTCCCGAAGCTGCAGTACTTTCGGAAGCGACACACTGAAACGCAATTTAAGTTTTGATACAGATTTTGTGCAAACATCTTTCAAAACAGCGAAATTGTATTTTATTTTGAGTTATCATTGGTATGGCAAGAATAACATAAACATTTACAAAAATTTTCCGAATAAAATTGTGGACACTTTATGCATTATATTTAAACTACGCATGTAATTTGCTTGGGGAGTCAAAATAATCAAAAATACTTTATTTTGTAAATTGGATTGAACAACGATAGGTTTTTTAAAGTCTTTAACAACATTTTCGTGTTTGTATTCTTTGATGTTAACGGGGTCCAATTTTATCGAAACTACTTTAAATGCTGTAACTTCTATAGACCTACCAGTTCCAACGAACACAATCTTTGAATATACGTCCATAATAGTTTATTTGAATTATTTATTATTGTAATAATGTAAATTTCATTGAAGCATTTCTCAATTTCGAAGTGGGTAGCTGCAGTTTCTTTCGGAGCTTAGTCGATGGACTTCATCTTGCAGAGGTGGTTAACGGGTATCATCTTGACCTCGTCATTTATTTTGCAGACGAGGACGTCACCCTCTTGCTTGGACAGCACTACGCCCACGGATTCGCGCTCCTCGCCGTAGATGACCTTGAATTCATCGCCGCTGTTAGGTGGCACTGGCGCCAAGTGCTCGCTGACAATGGACACACTGCGATCCTCTTGGCGCAAGAACACAGAGCACACCCCGTTGGAAACGGTACGGATGATGCCCGTTTGTCCAACAAGATCGGTGTCGTCGTGCGTATGAATCCGAACCTCAATGTCCGTAGTACACCAGTCGCCCATCGATGAGTCCAAACTGGCTCCAGGTGTCTGGGGATTATACGGTGACTGCGGTATGCCACCCGGAGTATTCGGCGAATATGTCGATGGGGAAGGAGTGTTCATGTAGCCAACTGGATACGGCGACGGAGCAGGGCTGGGACTTGGATTGAATGGGCTGTAGCTCCTGTCCGATCCATACAGAGTGCCAGGCGTTTGAGGGGCAAACTGGGAAGTCATCTGATAGCCAGGAGTGCCTAGAAGATGCAAACAGATTAATGTATGTTTAAAAAATAAAATAAAAGCACAGCACTTACTTGGATTGTAACCAGGGCTTGGACTGGGTTCCTCAAGGGAATAATCGAAATCGTTGTTCCTCGCCGGCGTTGTGTTTGCTGTAGGATCCCAAGCTCCATGGCGAGGCGTCATGCTGCCATCGTGCGATGGTGTCATTGTGCCATAAGGAGTACGAGTATCCGTATCCCAGTTGGGCGTTTGGCTTCCCACCAACGGTGTCTTCGATCCGGCAGCGGTATAGCTGGGTGTCTGCGCTCCGTAGCCGGGAGTACGAGCTGGAGTGCGTCCATATGTGGAGACACTGCCCTCCTTTCCGGTAACTCCCACAATGGCAATATGATTCCGGTCCACCGAAATAGTCTGACATGAGGTATGCAACTCCACGCGAGCCGTGCTTTCAGTTGCGTCCTTGACAATACCCACAGCTCCCTTATAGGGTCCACCACTAATCTTGATGGTTTTTCCCAAAATTTCACGATCACGGGTCACACGGAAGCCGCCTCGTCCACCACGCGCTCCACCGCGAGCTCCACGACCACCGGATGGATGCATGGGCGACTGTATGCGCGGCGACATGAATCCCAAGCCACCCAAAGTGCCGGCATTATTAACATTGGTCTTGCTGCCTCCAGCCAACTGCAAGTGACGGGTTTTACACACAAATATTCCGCCGTTCTCCGTGTACATGCGGCAATGGAGAAAGGCCAGACTGCGGTACAAGTGCTTTATCTCGCCGGAACGTCCCTGAAAGAGACTTACTTAAAGAAACGCCACAAATCGGTGGATATACAAGAACTTACAGCATGGGGTCCTTCCATCACCTTGACAATATCACGCCGGCGAATCTGATTCTGATCGGCATCCAGAGCCACCGTATTGCGGTTCTCCCTTCGCTTGTGCAAAGCAGTTGGCTTGCACTCGATGCACTTGCCATTCATGCCCAAAACATGAAAGTTTTCCCGCTCCAATCGTACGATGACGCCAACATTCTGGGAACTGTAAAAGTACAAGTCTTAGAAGGGTCTGATTCTCACGAAACTAAATAAACAAACTTACTCGAGTTGCACCAAATCTCCCCATTGGAACTGTCCGAGACAGTCGACACCTGTGGCCACATCTGAGCACAGTTGCAAGTCCCTTGGCAGCACCTCCAACTCGTGATTGGTTAGATCAGAGACGAGCACTACTCTGGAAGGCTCAACGCGAATGATGAGACCAGTTTCGCCTTCATAACGACCGGCCAACACTCTGGCATGATCTCCTGTCTTGAAGTACTTGCGCAACTCACTGGCTTTGAAAATCAATGGATCCTGCAGAAATCATTTATTAGTTTTGTTGAACGTTTTCATATTTAGCAAAACATACCTTAAGATCTTGATGTTTGGGCATGACAGTAATCATCGTGCCATCGATGGCTACAATCTTAGCTTGCAAGTTCTCCAAATCTCCCACGCAAACCTCAACATTGTCGCCCATTGAGAATGAGTGAGCCGAAGTGGGATCGTCCTTGACGGTGCCCAAAATTTCCAAGTTGACCTCTTCATAAGAAAATATCCAAGTTAATAATAATGCAAGGAGGAAAAATTGTAATTGACTTACCCTCCGGAGATTCTTCAAAGCGTTCTAGCTCGGCTAGAGTGGGCTTCACGCCGTCTGAAAGAATGGCTGACATGGTAAAGTTCTTGTACAGGAATCCCTTTCGGGAGTATCGGTTTCCCTCGAACAGTAGAAAATCACCATCCGAATGGACCTCGCCTCCGATTGCCCTAAAGAAAATCTCGGTTAGCCTTGGCTGAATATGTAAAGTGTGGAAAATGTGTACCTCACTGCCTCTGGATCGAATGGTTTTGCTGCTGGACGACGTTTCTTCTTGCGCTTGCTATCGTCACTCTCCTAGAAGATTTTAGATGTTTAGCTTCCATTATTTTCTTAATAATAGTTAATTGGCTTACCGTTGCTGTCGTCCTTAAAGCTCCACGCATCCGTGTGTAGTCTATACGTGGGAGCAACTTCAGATGCACTTGGTTCTGAGCCAAATCCACATAGTCCACCTGGGCAATGTCGTCCTTGTAGAGACCGCGCTTTAGGCGAACCCATTGCTTGACCTTGAGGCCAACCTGCTCCTTGACCACCTTCAGCACATCCGTCATTTCCTTGATGGGGACCATTTCTTGCTTCCATTTGCCCATCCGAAGATTACCCACGTTGTCAATACAAGTTTTAACATGGGTCTGCTTGTAGGCTTCCAGATAAATATAACCTTTGACGCCCTCTGGTGCAATAATCGATTTGATTTGCAGGGGATCATCTGTATTCAGGTAAGTTAAGAACTTTCTCATCAAAAGAAGAGCTGTGGCCTTCTCCTCTCCTATGCGACATTTTACCATCCACAAATTGGGATCCCTGCAAATACGTGATATTAGATGATTGCTCGTGGTATGGGTTTGCGAGAAAATCTCACTTAATGCCTGGCAACAAGGTTTGCTGGGTAATCTCGTCTGACATCTCTTCACCGCCATCACCAAAATGACGCTTTGCTATGGACTCGTCAGCGTATTTTTTTCGGAGATACTCTTCAATCTCGTCCTCCTTTTGAGTGCTAAGTTAAAATAAATAAATTAGACTTGGACCTGATATTTGATATTTCCATTAGCTTACTCCCAGAGATTTGTGCCTCGTCGTCGAATTTCAATGTCCCTGGCCGTGGGTCCCAGTTCATCAATCTCGTTACCCACGATGCCAATCTCATTGGCACCCTCCTCCCACTCGTCATCTTCATCGACCTAAAATGTATAGGATTATAGTTATGAAAGCGAAGAAAATAATTATTAGCTTTACGAGGACCCACCTCATCGTCTACTTCGGCTTCGTCAATGATAAAGCCACCGAAGCGCTCCTTCTTTTTCTTCTTCCTTGGGTGATCGTCGTTCTCCTCCTCATCGTACTCCTCGGAATCGATGTCCTCGCCTGGCGGCTCCTCCTCCTCCTCGCCCGACTCATCGCTCTTGGCACGATTATCACGTCTCTGTGGGGATTCAGAGCCTGATCTCGAATGTCCCGATTGGGAGCGCGATCTGGACCTGGAAACGGACCGAGATCCCCGCGAACCAGACCTAGATCGCGATCTTGATTTGGATCTGGCACTGCGTTGAGACTTGTTGGAAATGGATCCATCTTCGGAGCCGCTATCCGACATATTACTGACTTCCGAGTCCGACATTCTGGTCTAGGTAGGTCTGTAAAAGTGCAGGATAGAATGGGCTATTAAAACATCTTAGGATTTTTGGCTTTGAAGGAAGATGATAGCACACATATGGTACTCGGAACTATATGTAAGTGGCTGGCGGGCGTACAAACATATGTTGATATGTAATGTGAATATAAGAACTTCATTGGGTTGGAAACACTACCTTTTTACTGTAGCATATAAAGAGCTTGCCATATAATACCTGGTGCTCCAAGTACTTCTATAACACAAACTACGAAATCTGTAAACGTGTGCGAATGCAACGAAGCACAATCAAGTTGTTTATATAGCTCAGCCCTTTATGTAGAAATGGAATTGGGGCGTTGCCATTTGATTCTAACAACGCAGGTGTAGTAAAAACTGAATACGTACCGTTTCCTTTTGCTTTAATTATATATTTTTCAAGAAAATTGGAAGAAAAATTTTACTCTTTACCACGCCAGTGGTGGTAGACCTGTAACAAAGCGGTTATCGATAGCTTTTCGATAGAAAGGGGAACTAGTTCCGGGGGGCTAACGGTTTTTTAAGATCACAAAATTCAGATACACATAAGTATTTTCTTTTAGCAATATTTGTATAATGCCCATATAAATAAAGCAAATAGAAAAATAATTTAATAAAAATTTAAAAATATGTAATTATCTTAAAAAGCTGATGTGCCCAGATGCAGTAATCTCTACAAGTGCGGAACAACCCAGCTCGGATATTATCAGTTTGCAGATTCGGTCACACTGGCTACTACGGAGAAAAGAAGTAATCAAATCATATTTTTAAAAATAACCATTTCTGGCTGATTAATGCCAGTGGGCAACCACAATTCACTATCTTGAATCGGCAATGCAAGGATGAAGTGCAAACCCCGCAAGGTTTACCCAGTAAATCATCTAATAACCCTACCAACCCCTCACATCTGGCGCAGACTGTATGTATAAACAGATGCATATATGGGATGTGCATGTGTGTGCGTGCTACCACATACCGTATTTCCATAAACCGAGAGTTTGGCAATAACGAATATCTCGCTTTCCCGACCAGATTAAAGAATTCGGCTATATATGTAGCTTGCCGATCGACGGCCCGTAACTTTGGCGTCGAAAGAGAGTGGGAGTGAGAGTGTGTGTTGCTCAGTCTCAGGGCAGTAAGGTGTGGTTCCAAAGCACCACAAATAATATACAAAAAAAAAAAACATCAACGGGGTGGTGGGAAAGTCTCTTTTCTCTTCCACCTGTGAAGATTGGCCGGAAGGACTTTGTGGGCTGGCCAACTAGATATTGTGTCATGCAATCGATATCCGTAACATATGCTTCTGGTATCTCAGGTTGAAGCGTTTATCCGGAATCGCCCACTGTGCGGTAACTGTGGACCATGAACACCGCGGGAGCCAGCAGTCAACCGCCGCCCACCAAAAATGAGTGTGAGTTTCCAGTTCCACTCCTCCAATTGGTTTATCTTAGTTAATTAATTGTACATTTTCTTTAGTATTCCCCGAGGAGTACCTCATCCATGTGCATATGCCAAACAAGAGCTTCAAGGCTGTTCGGTTCAACGTCAAGGAGACCGTTTTCCATGTGATCCGGCGAACCGTCGAGGATCTGGGCACGGATGGACGGACACCAAGCATCCAGCGATATGCCTGCCGCATGCTGAACATGATCACCAAGGAGGTGATCTGGCTGGCCAGGAGCACCTCGATGCAGAAGGTCCTCACGCACATCTTGACGCCCGGCTGCTCGAATGTGGACTGCCCCAACAACCAGGCGGAGTTGAATGAGGGTCTGCTGGAGCAGGGCCGAAGGATCACCGACAACAGGGTGTGGCGAGTGGAGCTGAGGGTGCGATACGTGCCGAACAATATCCAGGACCTCTTCGACGAAGACAAGGCCACATGCTTCTACTACTTCAATCAGGTCAGTTGTTGTCATAGTGTCTGGTTATAACTTCTGTTTGAAAAATGTTTAATATCTTATGGGGAAAACTTATGTAAATAAGATAGAAACTAATGCCTTTACTTTTTAACGAAATTTTAATTGATCGCTTGTTGAAATAAGATAAAAAAAAAGCCGATTAACTCTAGATTACATTCCAAGACATTACTTCCCAAATCGAACTTCTAGATGGTACCCGCTACTTAAACTTCAATTAAAGATCTAGGGAAATCTTTAGTTACTAGGCTTAATGGATTCTCTTTCTCTAAATCCTTTAATTACCACTTATGTATAAATAAATTTCCTTTCTAGGTGAAGGAAGACTTTATCCAAGCCAATGTCACTTCAATCGACACTGAAGTGGCGGTACAACTGTGCTGTCTGGGCATTCGACATTACTTCAAGAACATAACCGTGAAGGCCCCGGACAAGAAGCAGCACATTGACTACATTGAAAAGGAAATCGGATTTAAAAGTTTTCTTCCCCAATCTGTGATAGCCACATCAAAGCCAAAGAATCTTAAGAAAATGATCCAAGTCGGTTACAAAAAGGTGTACAATTACAACGACATTGAGTACTTGACGCGGTAAGCATTCTTAAAGTCCAAAGTCAGGTGTCCATATAATAATGTTTCGTTTATTGTTACAGGTTCTTCGATCTTTTGAAAAATATTTATTTAACCAACTTTGAGCAGTTCTCGGTAACCTTGAGCTCGGCATGGAATATTTCTGGAATTCTACACGTCGGTCCTCACATTGGTAATTATTTGAGTGGTTTGCAAAATAATACCTTGCCCTGAAACATTTACTTTTTCCAGGAATCTCTTACCAGACTCATCCTCAGGCCAGCTTGACGAACGTAGCTCAGTTTAAAGATGTCGTTTCTATTAAAACCTGCACTTTACCAAAGGAAAAGCTGTCCAAGTCTAGCGAAAATACCACAGAATTAGAGCTACAAAACTTTAATTGCAATTGCCAGAAGATTAAAACGCAGATCAAAATATCAGCTTCCAACAATGTGGAAGATTTGGTTATAACATGCAATGGTATTAATGTGAGTTTGCAACTTCGGATTACCACAATTACTTTTTGTAATGCTAATTTATACTTTTAGACTGCTGAGAGCATTGCCGACCTAATAGACGGTTACTGCAGGCTGTTATCCAAAGACCTAGAGTTCACGATTTGGCAGCGAGAGACGGCAGCATCGAGTGATGATAGCGCTAAAGCATTGCCCAATGATACAACGCTGGGGTCTAATAAATCTACTTCGAGTCAGGGAAAACCCATGCTGACGGATGACTACGCCGAGATTGGATTGTTGGAGGGCGAGGGCGATTACTCAACACCGACTGTTCGGAATTATGAGTTGGACAGATCACATATAACCCCGAGTGCTAAGATTGGTGTCGGGCAGTTTGGGGACGTTTATGTTGGCACATATACTCTCCCGAAATTGGCCAAGGGAAAGAACTCCATGGGAAACGGCAAAGATAGCAATAGTGACCAAAGAAACGCCGATGCAAGGCCAGATGTCATTCAAGTGGCGATCAAGACATGTAAAGCGAATGATGATCCCGAAAAAACCGAAAACTTTCTTGCCGAAGCTTGTAAGTTTAACATTCTATCTTTTTATACGTACCCTACAATCTTTTGGTATTTTCAGATATAATGCAGAAGTTTGATCATCCCCATATTATTCGCTTGATTGGCATTTGCAGCGTAATGCCCATCTGGATAGTTATGGAACTGGCTAAACTTGGTGAACTGCGGGCATATTTAAAGACAAACAGCGACAGGTGATACTGAAGCAAAAGTAATTCATTGGTTATTTTTAACATCAAAATGGTTTTCAATCTTTAGGTTAAGTCATGGTACCCTACTGAAGTATTGTTACCAGTTATCGACTGCTCTAAGCTACTTGGAATCCAAAAAATTTGTACACCGAGATATAGCTGCACGTAACGTACTTGTTAGCTCACCAACATGTGTTAAGGTAATGCTTATAATTATTTCTTTCAATGATTTATTTGTATTAAGTTGTTTTTAAATTTCAGCTGGCTGACTTTGGATTATCGCGATGGGTTTCCGATCAATCCTACTATCACTCAACCCCCACTGGTAAGATATACTTTACCTTTACTTTGTTTGACTTACAAAAACTGTGATATTTTTAGTTGCCCTCCCCATTAAATGGATGTCCCCCGAGTCTATCAACTTCAGAAGATTCACCACAGCCAGTGATGTATGGATGTTTGGTAAGTTAACTTATCTAATTTCCAATTTTTTGTTTCTAATCATATTACTATATTAGGTGTCTGTATTTGGGAAATACTCATGCTTGGCGTAAAGCCGTTCCAAGGCGTTAAGAACAGCGATGTAATCTTGAAGTTGGAAAACGGTGAGCGCCTGCCGTTGCCTCCCAATTGCCCGCCCAGACTTTATTCACTAATGTCTCAGTGCTGGGCCTATGAACCCTTAAAAAGACCCAACTTTAAGCGAATCAAGGAAACTCTGCAGTAAGTGAGCAACCAAAGTCAGTTAATGCCAAATTATCTGTTTTTTTATTTCACAGTGAAATTCTTATTGAAGACAGCATAAATTCGTCGGAGACTCTAAAGCGAGAGCAACGAAAAGTGGCATCCATGTCATGGGTGGGCAGTGATGACATTGACATTCCGCCATCAAAGCCTTCAAGGGCTATGCACGATCCTGGTACTTAAATGGCTCTAAACTCCCCTTATTTCTATATCCTTAATGCTCTAATTTGTTTTAGATTCTGGCTTGATGCCTGAAACAACGGCGCTACCTCAGACTTATATTATTGCACAAAATCCCGCGGTGCTGGCCAAGCTAATGATGGAGAACCAAAAACGAGGCATAAATCCAGCTGCTTACACCACACCAGCTTCGGTATTTAATACTCTAGCCGTAGGATTAGATGACAGCAAATCGAATGTATCACTTAAGACTACTAAGCTACCGGCAGCAGATTTGTTAAAACTTGACCCCATCGCAGAATCCGAGAGGCTAAAATCACAATATTCCGCTAACAATAGAGCTAGTCAAATGGCTAACCCCTTAAACGCTTTAGCTACCCCCCTTGAATCATCCAATCCCCACCACGCAGGAATGTTTACAGGTAGTTTGCCCTCAAAGAGTAGCTTCGTCGTTTGTCCACCCCAAAATGAGGATCAAATGCAGGGCGCAAACATGTCCAACCCGTCTGTGTCAAAGGTTGCCGGCTATAGCCTGTATGGCAGCCTGGAGAGGCATCAACCGGCACCAGCAAAGCCCATGCACTCGAAGGGTGGCAGCTTGGAGCGCCACCAATCACTGATGTCAGCTCAAAATCTGGTTTTCTACAATACAAAGCCGCCAAACTGCACCAATACGGCGGAGCGTTCGAGGAGCATGGAGCGAAACACTTACTTCCATGCCTATCGCCAGCAGATGAAAACCTCCATTGAATGCGAAGCTCTACCCGAGGAAATCTACGATTTTGGAGGTGCTGGACTCAGGACCTGTGTGTCCGCCAAGCAGCAGCCGAAATTTAGTCCAATGATTAATATGCGGCCAATGGAAATTGGTCAACTACAAAACACAGATTGCATGGGTATGCAAATACAGCCAAATATACCAATTGGCCCTGGAGTTATATCTCCACACAACTTTGACGAAAGCCTTAGAAATCAGCGGGAATTAGAAAGGCAGTGGATCGTATCGGGTCCACCGAGTATGGCAGTCGGACCAAATGTTTCCGAAGGAGCTGCTTGCATGGCCACCTTGCAGGCCGAAGCTATGGGAAATCAGGTTTGGCCCTAATATTGGACACGTTGGCAGCCAAGCGTTTGCATTTCGTTTTCGTTTCCCTTCGTTTATTTCCCCTTATTTCGGATTTTTTATTATTTACTAGACTGTTGCAGTTAGCTTTTGATTTATTAAGGTTTTTGTTTAATTAATTTCAGTTCCTTTTTAAGTGATAGTAATGATTTTTTAACTTTCAGGCCATGCACAATGTTTTGGGCGAAAAGCTACGACAACAGCAAAAGGATAGCAACAGCGATAGCGAATGGTTGATTCAAGAAGAATTGCTGGTTAGTAACACTTAACTTATATTAAAAAATACTAGCTGACTTGGCATTCTTTTTATCAGCGGCAGAGATCCTGCTCAATACCTCAAGGATCGATAAATGATCACCAGGCACAAATGTTTAGGCTTGACTTCATGTCAGCCGGGCCTTCTAGTTTGCCAGACTGCTCGAATTCCAGCTCTAGACCCATGACACCGAATGCAAATCTCGTTTCGCTTAAGTCGAACCACTCATCTGCGGATCATTTGTCTGGGCTGACATCGGGCGAAGAGCAGATGGCTCCGAATTCTCGAAGTTTTGGCAGTGCAGTCACAAGTAGACCACTAAATCGAGCAGATGATGAAGTCTATTGCGCCACCACATTGGTGGTCAAGTCAATAATGGTGCTATCACAAGGTGTGGAGAAAGCGAACACCGAAGGCTATCTGGAACTGGTTAAGAATGTGGGCGTCAAGTTGAGAAACCTGCTCACATCGGTTGACAAAATATCCGTGCTTTTTCCAGCACAGGCCCTTAAGTAAACAGTTCCACTGTCAAAAATTTAAGTTATTTATTAACTTAGCGTTTAACATTTTAGGGAAGTTCAAATGGCACATCAAGTACTTTCCAAAGACATGCATGAACTGGTTTCAGCCATGCGATTGGCCCAGCAATATAGCGACACAACTCTGGACTGCGAATATCGCAGGTAAGTGCTAATAGCTGTTGATAAATCCTATACTCGAATACTAATTCTGTTTCGTATCAAAGGAGTATGCTATCGGCTGCCCATGTACTGGCAATGGACGCCAAAAACCTGTTTGATGTCGTCGACTCAATTCGGCAACGCTATCACCACCTGTTCCCGCCACCAGCCGCAAAAGAACCCAGCAGTTCATCAAGTATTGAGTCAACATCGGGCTCTATTGTCACAGAGCCCATTAATGAGCTCGGTGGCTATCTTAAGTCGAGTACTTCTGGAGATTTGCTTCAAACCACAGGGATATATGACAATGATTTGCATCATAACTTTAGCTCGCAGTTGCAATTGCAAAATCCAACATCGGGCATCGAGTTAGGCGGTGGGGGCAGCCTGCAGAGAGGGATGAGCATTGGTTTGGACACCACCAGGTCGACGAATGAACCCCTTCGGATTGTTGAGGAGACCCTGGGCAGCCCGGGTGAACATATGTACTGTAATACGTCCGCCCTGCACGGTCATGCGTAATTCAGAAAGCGAAGATACTTTATGACTAACTACTGTACATACTTAAAATATATATATCAAAATATGTATATCGACCGAACTATTCAGCGGAGAATTCGCTTATCTAAATAGGGAATATACATAGCTTTGAACATACTTACTCACTAAAGTTTGACGAGACTCCAACTCGGCCGGCCGCATTCTCACATCGTCATTTAGTCAAAATAATTTAAGAAACAAAGACACGTTTTTGAATGAAGATGGCTAGTAATAATATTTATAGATAATCTATCTGATCTAATACCGCTAAAAATTTATTTCATAATAATTTTGAGTGTGTTTTAAGACATTTATATTGTGATTTATAGTTTACCATAATAGGCTTTACTCAAAGCAAATTATTTTGGTGCAAGGTTCAATCACAAAAAAAATAAAAGGAATTACTAAACAAAAGGCGTCTTTTCTTGGTTGTTGTTATTGGTTGAATCCACTTTTTCCATAGTACATTTTAAATGTTATTATGTATTAATTCGTATCCCATAAGTAAATAGTCGAAGGCAAAAGATCGGATATGGAATTTTTTAATAAGTTAACATTGGCCCAAGTTACAACTTCATGTTTCAAATGAATATGTAATAAATTGTTTTATTGTGTAACTAGATTATTAATCTGGATAACAAGTCAATAAATTCGGTTAACATCATTTATCGACACACAAATACAAAACACGATTATATAGATGGATCAAGGCTATTCGGAAGTATAGTTTGTTTGTACTGCATATAAAAAGGAAAATATTGGAGATTACCATTAAGAGATTTCGTGTAAATATTTTTTTCAAGGATTTTTGCTAACTTAAAAATAAAATCTTTTTTTAAGAATATATTGTTCGCTCTATCCATTCTTCCAATGTAAAAGTGGCGGTTTCGTTCTTCTCAGTGTCTCGCTCTTTGAATATTTCTGTGGAAAAGATTATATTAAAAATTTGAATTACATGTGAGTTAAAATTTTTTGGATTACCGATATATGTTTTGATTTTAACTGCGCACATGATAAAATCATCAAAGGCTATTTTGCCATCTCGTGAGCCATATCGATGACCCAAAACATTGAGAACGCGATTGTTTAGATGATAGCCAGCTGAGTTAAGAGCCTCCCGGAGCTGGAAACCAGACACTCTGCCTGTATTTTCAACATCGTAGACTTTGAAGATAGCCTTCCATTTGGCGATTTCTGAAAGCAAGGTTTCGAACTCTTCGAATCCCAACTTGCCAGACTTATCGGCATCCAACATGGCAACCATGGAACGACAAACGTCTTTGGAAAAGCCATGAGTCTCGTCCACAATTGCTGGAAAGATATGTTGCTACTTATAATTTTCGATCTAGTTTTGTTATGATGTTTTGTATCTCACCGTTTGCTGTTACTGGGCCACCATTGTTTGGTTCATCCCCCCCTATTAGCCTCTTATTCGACTGATCACTCATTCCCAACTGCTCCTCAAATGGCGTTCCTTTCAAAAATGGTCCGCAAATCAAGGACAAAAGTCCACAGGCGCCGCCACCATCCTCACCAGGACCTGCAGCTTGGGTCTCAAATGCCATGTTATTGGAGAAGCGGTTATAAACAACAGGTTTGGGTAGATCTACAAATAAAAAGTTCTTGAAATGAGATCTTTCAGATGTTCAATTTCATGCCTACCATCTCTCATCGAATGATCCAAAATGCGTTTCAATTCCATCCAATCAACTTCCATGTCCTTGCCGGCAATGCTGTCGAACAATCTTCGAAGGCTCTCCTTCTGAGGATCCATAGGCTTGGGTGTTGGAAATCCGGGTGTTATCTTTAAAGCGAAATACCTAATTAAGCGATCCTATTTAACAAAGACTACTTACCGTATCACCCTTGTTGGCATAACCCACATGATCATCATTCTCTCTAAATGGGAGTGAAAAGCGAAATGATTGATATTGAAATGAATGAGAATTAAACAGGTATAGAAAATCAAATGGCTTTGTACAAAACTATGATCAAGCTCAAGGATTTATAATGGCCTAATGAGTATTTAAAGCAGACTGTGTGGGTTCATTTTAAAATAGTATAATACGTTGTTGTGGGAGTTTCCTTTATTTTTACTTTAATAAATATATTATTACATGACAAAAATACAATTTAAGCAAGGGTTAAAAGTAAACTATTAAAATAAAATTTTTTAAAAGATCTTGCTAAATTTCCACCGCCCCTTAATTCCTGGTGAGGTAAAATAAGAGAGAAGTAAAATCCTTTCATACTGAGCAGACAAAATTGTTTTAATACTTTCCATGTTGCAAGTTGAGTTAATTAATAAATTATCAGACAAACGGACAGATCGCTAAACCGTACTTAAGATAAGTATTTCGAAAGTTTCAAGAATACTGAGCGCGTTAATCTCAACTATATTTCTAAAAGAGTAGATAAACATAAAAAAAACCATCATGCATTTCTGTAATTTTACTGTCGGGAATGTGTAGAGGGTAAGAGAAACAAATCTAGTTTAACATTTACTAGCACTAAAAATATAGATAAACCGTAGTCACATACCACATATTGCACTTTAGAAGCTTTAAGTTATTGAAACCCCGCATTATTTCTAATATACAAACTCATTATCATTTTCTACATGTACGCACTCCATGTTATTTTGAGTTTCAGAGAACACTCGAATGATGAACTCTCCCTCCTCGTTGGGATCGAAAGTTGAAGGCACAATCAGGTAGTGACCAGGAGGCAATTTGAAGCGAGCGCATACCTGAAGAAATATGCAATTATTAAGAGAATGAAAACCTTTCTAGGGACTAGCCAATACATACTTCGCGAGTGTTAATGAAGTGAGGCGATCGGCCCACAGATGACTTGTACCTAAAGAAGTTCAGACCCTGTGGCCGGTTTTCTAGTTCGTGATCATTTAGGCTATAGATAGCGAAACCAATGGTCAGACATTCCATGCCCATATTACGTTTGGATCTGCGATTCTTCTGCATCAAGGCCACAATGACTGTGCATTGTCCCTCTTCGTCTTCCTCGTCGGGATCGACCAGCGAGATAATGTACTGGGGATTGTGCCAGAAGGTGTCCAGGAAATTGCGACAGCCACCAGCTGTAACTCCGGGTGTCCATTCTCCCTCGTACATGGACATCTCCCACTTACGCTTGCCACTCTGCTGTTGATCTTCGGTCAGCGAGTCGGGGGACAAATTGCAAATCTGAAAAATCATTGCCTTTTTGATCATATTCCTTATTAAAGTAATTTCCAACTTTCTACCTCTACGCGATCGAAGTGACTGAGGAAATCTTGGAAGGACATCCAGAACTCTCCATCTCTGTCGAATGTAAGTCCTATTTCCGCCTTCTGATCCTCGGGTATGTACCGCCACTCCGGGGAGCTATCACTCCAAGGTCCATTCCATTCGGCCTCATTGCCCCAAGGATTACGCATTCTTATCATAGGGATCTTACCCTGACGATTTGGCGTTACTATGTCAATAAGGCAAACCTGTAGGAATCACTTTGATTATTATAAGGTTCTCAACGTAAACAGTATCATTACAAACCTTGGTAATAGAGTAAGCATGACCACGAATCAAACCCTGAGGTGTTTCCGCCTCTGTGACATTGGGATCTGGCTCAATAGAGCAACCCATCATGGAATTACGATCGGCTGCCTTTTGTAGAATGGTGAAAAGATTGCCGGGAGCTTCTTTAAGATCGTACCACTCACTAACGCCACCCGTAAAGTCCTCCATGGCTTCACAAGTACTGCCTCCCTTCAAGGCCTCGTAGGATCCATGAAGTCTGGAAAATACAGAATATTAGCAAGCTAGAAATTAAAGGATGCTATAGTTATACTTGGCATAGGCCTTCTCCAGCAGGGCGCTCCAGAACTCGTTCTTTTCCGTGGAGTGCATGTACATAAGCTCTCCATTATAAGTGGGCAAACGGTCATCAATAATTACATCCACCCATTTACCTTTTGAAATTTATAGAAACGTTAAACTAAAATATGGAAAGAGAGTTTTTAAGTTATATTACCATACTGCCAGAAGCGGAAATGA
Source organism: Drosophila subpulchrella (assembly GCF_014743375.2). Taxonomy (NCBI): domain Eukaryota; kingdom Metazoa; phylum Arthropoda; class Insecta; order Diptera; family Drosophilidae; genus Drosophila; species Drosophila subpulchrella. The sequence goes on from NC_050611.1 coordinate 15,360,387, forward strand.
AAGATGCCAGCATAATTCTCCTCGAAACTCTGTTCCGGTGGTATCACGCGGAAGAAAAGATTGGATTCCTGGGTCAAATTCGCAGTGGCAGCCAAAAGCCAGCTGCAAATGATATTTTTCAGTTGTTGTTATTTTTTAGTAAGATGTTATCTTACCAATCACCAAGTTCTCCTTGTTGGACATCGAATCGGGAAAAGCCCTCCACAAAAAACTGGGGATTCTCGGCAATTTCCTTTTTGAAACAAGCCATTATATATCATCAGAAATTAATGTGAAAATTAATAAACTCACATGAGGTCTCAGCCATTCAATGTGACGATCTGGGCGTCGAGAAAACTGAAGGGACTCGTTTGAAGCCGGGAACAATGGATCTTCGAAGAGCGATCCGCTGGCCAGGCAACTATTTAAAATAGTCTCATAGTCCTGCACCTCGGAATATGGCCCCAGGTTCGAGCTCTTCTCTCCCAGCTAAAAAATACAATACATTAATGATATGAACCTTAAAAAATATAAGTATGCATTTAGAGAAGAGTAGTCATTAGCTGTATGTACACAGTATATTTGTGTAATGGAGTTTTGGAAACGAGGAGGATGCTCTGTACACTTTACATGCGAAAGAAAAACAACACAAGGACAACACAGTACGACACTTTGGCAGCACATTATCCTCGGGGGGGAATCATGTCAATGCCATTACGATGACTGGATTTGGTACTTACGTTCCCGTAGTACAACGTACTACTACTTTGAGATTGCAATGGTTGCTAATGTTTGAGTGGAATGTACTTGTTAACATGCATATGGATTTCAATGGATTGTTTTTGTTTGTATAGTATAGACCTCTGTAAATAAGTGATGATAACCTCGAGGGTCAACTTACAACTCTCATGTTCTTGATGCTGGGCAAAACCCTCTTGGTGTCGGCCTCCTTCTTGATGAAGATTTCGTTGATCACCGATCCAACCACCTCCTTGGCCGCCCCCATCGCTGCATCTCCGGCTGCATTGAGGAACTCCTGTCCTGCTTGCCTCAAGAATCCCCTCAAGTCATCCATCGTTCAGATATCTAAAATAATAGTATTTTTTGTCAAGGTGCCGCCAAAGATTAAAAACCCATTCGTATATATTTAGTGTTCAAATATCTGATATCTAGTTAGCAAAGTCCATATTTATATCGCCCATATTTACTTATTTGCCTCGCGCTGGAATTAAAAGCACACCCAGAGACATAAATATGGTTTAACGAGTATTACAGAAGCCTTAATATTCCCAACGTGACAAAGACTCGACTTAAATGAAATTACTTTAATTCACGCAACGAGCATTAGCATTTAATCAAACAAAAATTATACTTTGGAGACCAGAATTTCTCGGTTCGCACCCAAATATAATTCACACGTTTCCACATATAAAACGCTGAATTTATACATATGTATCCCATATATATGCTATATTGTGTGACATCATTCGGAAGCATGAAATTCTCTAGTGACTCAAAGGGTGTGCGCTATTCGGGAGATTGGGCTCCATTTCTTAGCCATATAAAGCGGTGAATTCGACATTGAGCCAGGAACTACTATATATGTACTGCATAGGGTAGGTATATAGGGTATATCTCTGGCGCAATCGTAAATTGGCTTTTAATTGGGGCAAAATATGCTAGTTGGGCCCCATCTACTATTGTATTTGCGGGCATTGGTAAGTCTACTGCGAAATCTAAACAGGTTTCGGTAATTAATGCATTCTTTAGGCCTGGCTCATACTCATTCCCGTGAAAAGCATATAGTGGTAAGAAAGATTCATCGAAAGCAATAGCTAATTAAAATATATATTCCCCCATTTCCAATGGACCTTGATTGGCCCGAGAGAACGATTTCCGAATCGAATCACGCACTTTCACTCCCCAAAATCACAACACAATAATATAGTAACGGATCCGCGTACCTTTCAACCAGAGAGACTCTCTACAAATATTTATATCTGTATCTAAACACCTGACTGCCGGCACTGACTATCGAAAATTTTAGTACTTTCTTATCGAACAATCGACAAGTTCTTAGATATGTAAATTTTGTGTTTTTATTTCGTTGTAACACCCTTTTTTTAAGAATAAGTCACTACTAAAAAAAATTACAATTATAAGTAATAACAAGGAATTTATAAAATGTTGGCAAACTGATTTCAGTATGGTTCGAGTTTCTGCTAATGTTTTCATCTCTAGAGAGTATTCGCTATCTGATACTGCACACTGCCAAAAAAAATTTTTTTTACAACTATTTTTAATTACAAAGTCTTATCCTTATTATTCAGAATATGATGGAATTTCGCGTTTTTTTAAATTAGAACATGGCTGCAACCGCCGTTTACACCTAAGCAACAGCATAACGGCTGTCATCAACAATTCAGTGATGACAGCAGCAGGCCGTTATTAAAAATTCATTGATGACAGCAGATAGGCTGACATGAAAAATTCATTGATGACAGAAGCGGGCTGTAATCAACAATTCATTGATGATAAAAGCAGGTTGTCATCAACAATTCATTGATTACAGCAGTCCGGATGCGCCACTTAGCGAGTACACCCTCCCCCATTAGCGCATTCTGCCACCAACCAATAAAAAATCCTTATCGATATTACTTCAAAAATCGAGTAAATGCCCACAAAATTAATGCATTTATGTTTTTTTTACACCACTGCACCACGGTCACACTCGAAGCGAACTATCGATAGTTTGGATTAATAACAGAACGCCTTCTGAAATCGAAGTCGAAGCGAATATCGAAAACGAAACACATCAGGCGGGCGAGATTTCGTGAAATTCAGCATTTACAAATTGTAAGCAGTGGTTTTTCGTCGAACCCATTAACCAATTAGTGGGTGACTCAAATTAGTGATAGTTTTAAATGAAGGAAATGAGAAAATATTCCCAAAAACGAAGCCGCAGAGCGTCCATCGATTTTTTCACGGCATTGCCGGTGATGGGAGGACGCCGTTGATACACACACACGCACAGACTTCAATGTGTGTGTATATGGCGCGGCGCTTGTGTGTGAAGGTGTATTTGTATAAATAATATGACATAATCGACGTGTGCGGCTTAATTGACATAGTTTTTGTGCGAAGAATACCTAAAAGTGCGACGAGAGGGCCGAAATAGCCACTTTTTGTGGTCAAGGTGTCGGAAAGGACTTCACCGCTTTTTTCTCCCCACTCTTTGCTCCAAATATTCGTTGCTCCCCACACACTCTCTCTCTCTCTGTCTCTCTTTCGCACGCATACAAGCGCGTATATTTGGGCGTTGCAGGATGAAGTTCTCTCTCTCGCTCTCTTTTTCGTATTTTAAATATATTTGCGCAATTTCAGCGGTTTTTAAACTTCATTCGTTTCGATTGTTTACCAAATTTAGTTAACCCCGTTTTAGAAGCCAGTTTGTCCGAGAGTTAGTTGCTTTTTAGTGTTTTTCAACATCTCTAGTTGCCCGCCGCCTTCCAGTTCGACTCTCTCTGTCTTTCCCTCTCTCTCTCTCTCTCTCTCTGAATGTTTCTCGCTGAGTGCCGTTCTCTTTTTCGCTTCATTCTTCGTTCATTTCTCAACGTGCGCTGTTCGTCGGACGTGTCCGTACGATTTTGGATTAAGTTCTCGTAGGCAATTCAACAAAAAAAATAAAAAATATTTATTTGCAGCAGTGCGCGGTGCAATTCTTCAAAGAATCAACAGTGCAAAGTGCCGTTAGTAGCGGCCATCTTTGAAAAATATTAACAGTTATTTGGTGTAGTGCAAGAAGCCCCGAAAACAAAAATACAATTATTTTAAACAAATTTTATTCAAGGCAATAAAAAGTTAAATCTATTAAATTCTCTTCCCCTTTCCCTCCCCTTTTACCACTAGTCTCTTTCTCCCCCTGTGGCGTATGTGTGTTTGTACGATATAGCAGCCGAAAAACGAAAACCGAGGTGCGAGAGCGAGAGTACATATAAAAAAAACGCGTGCGTTCCTCCTCTAACATATAGTGAGTCGTATTTGTGACCTGTGCCTGTGTTTGTGGCCACTGGAGGATCAGCGATTTAACGAAAAATACCGGTAAGTTTTTCTATGTTCCACGGGTTATGTGTAATTAACCCGTTAAACATTAAATATCCCCTCGTGCCCTGCATTCGTTTTAACCGTTATAACGATGAGCCGCAATTCGCCCGGTGACGCCATCTTTTGTGCTTCTCTAATAAGTGTTGTTTTTGTTTTTTGGGTTTGGTCAAGCACACGCAACACGGTGTGTGTGAATGTGTCTATTTTGTTGTTATGCTTTAAGCACAGTGGCGCAGCTGAAGTACATTTAAAGGGGGCTTGCTATCTTATTAATGCTAAAAATAATTAGAATAATTCAAATGCATTTATATAAATATAAATATTTTGTTTTAATTTTGGGGTCACTATGTCTGTTTATGCCCCCCTTCCTCCGCCCCTGCTTAAACTTAATGTTCTAGCCACTTTTCTTCTCTCTTTTCTTTTTTGGGTGGGTGTGCTTGTGTATGTGTGTGCGTGTGCTTTTCCTTTCCTTATGATTCATGCTTCTTTCTCCCTCCGACTTTCTATGCGCTTGTCGGATTATAAAAAATAAAATACAGTTGCACGTCATACGGCTTTTCGATTTTCGCCGCAGATTTGATTAGATCTTTATTTCATTTTCTTAGCCATTTTTTGTTGCCACTTGCAAATCTTGGGAGTGTGTCTAATGCACTTGGCTGACTGGGTTGGCTTGTCGCTAATAAATCGCCTGCTGGCGCGCATCTGTTGGCAAGTTTCGTGACCCACTTTTCCTCCTTGGTCTCTCGTCTTTCAGCAAAGTAAATAGCGAAAAGCAGCAACAAGTGATAAACAGATTTGTAAATATTGAAAACTTGTTTATGCCATTTGCCAGTGCAACCCAATGCCTGCAGACGAGATTTTATAGGTGCCCAAGTGAGTTCTGGCAAGCTGGTTTGATTTGCTATTTTTATCAATGTAAATTTTCTTGTAACAACGAATTTGTCAATCTTAAACAGATATTTTTGTATCAAGTTGTAAGATAACAAATATTTGCTTAAAATAAAGTAATTTGTAATCCTTTTGTAAGTTAATTTATATCCATATCACTGTATCCCAAAACTTGTGTTATGAAATTTTATCCTTAAGTGACAATTATTTGCATTTCAACCTTAAAGAACCATTATCTTTATTTGGAATTCTGGTTACGAATAGAAGATGACTGTATTTTTAAAGGTGCGAAGTCATAGAAGTTGGATTGTATCTGTGCTCTGTGGCAATCTTATCGGAACCTTCGCTTGGTTACGTTTTCTAGTTAGATTGCTGTTCCGATACAAGTACAATGTACTTAGTACATACATACCTATATCTACATTACAATAGAGCAATAGTAAGCATTCTTAGTTACAAGGATTTTTCTCATTGCCAGTAGCTAACTAACCGTTCTCTTTTCCTTTGAAAACTTTCTCTAATTTGTATTATTTCCTGTAGTACATACTCATCATATCGAAATCTCGAATTCCGCTACTTGAACTACCTATTGTGCGCTACATGACGTCATTTCACACACATAAAAAAAAGTAAAAAAAAAAATGAAAATTTGCTCTTTTTGTTTGCTGGCTTTTGTTGCTAATTCGAATTTACTCATACACACACATGGACAGGGGCTTTATAATTCATTGCTTATGCTGCCTCCCCCTTTATCACCCCTTATCATTTCCACTTGTGCCCGTGTTTTTTCATTTGTTGCTCTTGCGCTGTTGTCCGTTTTCAATTCGCAAATTAGAATGACTCGTTCGTCGAGGGTTTCAATTGAGGTTTGTCTTTTATTTTTTTTACACACCGCAAGTTGCATTGCTAGAATTTCCTAAAAAACTTTCAATGCAATTACTTAAAAGACCGAACTGAAAGTTAGTGTAAAAATTACAAAAAAAAAAACAGGACAAAAACAGTTGTTTCCGCTATGAATTAAAAGTGACAAATAAAGAAAATCATAGTATATAAGTATATGTATAAAATCTTAAAACAAAGCCTAACTTGCATAGAAAAAATGTTTGTATAAAAATTAAATATTTTATCCCATCTACATATTTACATTTTATATTGAGCTACTATTTTTTTGTGTGCCTCATTCTGGTGGGAGGAAGTGCATAGTTAAAACTGTAAACAATTGTGGAGGAAACTAACCAACAAAAAAAAATGTTTGTATGGAAATGAGACGGAAATTAGAAATTGTGAGCCCCCGAAACAATAACAAAAACAAAAAGATAAGAAATGCACTTCAAACAGACGAAATTCCAAACTTTCTAACCTTTATTGAGGCGTGTCCGTCAATGCAAATGCATTTTGATGGGCCAAACACTTTTAATGACTTTTGATTGGGTATGAGATATTGTTTACTCAAGCGTGTGTGCTTATCAAAATTCCCACTGACGTCACATCACCGGTGATTAATTGATTTGAAAATGGTTAGTATTAAACTGCATTATTTTGATTAATGGAGGTGGAATATCTTTCCCTTTTCGGGCTAGTCTGGCAACTCTGGCTAAAACGAAAAACAAATTTGTCCCAAAGCGAATGCTTAAAATTTATGGCTCCCCGAAAACCAAACATAAAACAAAACAAAAAAGTGTACTCTGTGCCCCAAAGCAAACTGACATGAAGATGCAACAGAGTGAGACGGGGAGAAGAGAGAGAGAAACCCTCGCACATAAATAAATAAAAGAGGCGTACGTGCCAAGCTTCAAAACAGAGACACATAAGCGAGATTAAAAAAAGAGAGATGTTGCTGCTGGCTAAACAACTGCAGCTCATCAATAAAACAGCAAGAACAACAATAAACCAGGCGCTGGAACTCGGCTAAGGAGAGAGAAAGAGACGGGTGCAGGGACAGCAATAACAAATGTACAGTTGCAGAAGCGCAGCACAGCCAACAACAAACTGCCGCAACACAACATAAATCTTGGAAGAAAATAAAAAAGGAGTTGACCGCATAGCGAAGCTTTAATACCCTTTATAGGGTTTGCATGGAAGAGACTCTTTTGGAACCCAATAAGTTATAGTGGTTTTTGTTGTTTTTCAAAACTACTGAAACTAAATATTTAAAATCGTAATGTTTGCTTATTTGGAAACTAAACATATATAGGGTTTAGGGACAGATGAAGATTTAAACCCTTTATTGGGTTAGCATGGACAATACTCTTTTGGAATCCCATAAAAATCTTAATTTTTGGATCTTTTTTTTAAATTACTGAAACTTAATATTTTGAAACTAAACATCTATAGGTTTTCTGCAGTTTGATTGGATTTACGAAGCCTTTATAGCTTTTATAGAGTTTGCATGGACAATTCTTTTTAGAAACCCCTTAAGAAATCCAAAGTTCCAAGGTTTTTTAAAAATATTGAAACTAAATATTTGGAATATAAATATTTGCTTACATCTATAGGGCTATAAATATAGTACATTTTCTGTAGTTTTCGGCAAATTAAATAGATCTATCACTTGTATAAAAAGATATAATGTATGTAAGAAATAATCTTTTGTGGACTTTATGTTCTTTTTAATTTACACAAAACGTATCCCTAATACTAATTTAAGAGACTTAAAGACTAAAAGTATTGTTAACTGGTCCCATTGAAAAATACCTTTCTTCGAAAACAGAACAAATATTATCATAGTATGTTTAAGGTTGTGAGAGTATTATTTGAAGTGCAGTCACCGTGTTTGTCACTGCCTTCTGTTGTTATTTCAGCTCAAAAAGCTCGGAACCCGCAGAAGGAAAACCAAACAATGTGGATAATTATATCGAAAATGTTGGGGAGCGAAGCAGAGAAAAATGTAGACAATTTCTATAAAGATGGGAAGACAGCGGCGGTGATGATGATGATGGAGCTGTGTGTCTGCATTTCTTGCCTTCTTTAACATTTCTTGCTGGCATTTCTTTATCTGCGCTTGAACTTCAATTGAATTGTATCTTCTCGCTGGGTTTCTTCCAACTCTCCGCTCTTTCTTCGTATACGTATGTATATACAAATGTCCCCCCCTGTTGGTCGAAAGTGATTGAAAGCCTGTTATTATGGCGGTCTGATCCGAGTGAACTAATTTTAAATTGGAATTTAGGCTAATTTCGTTCTCTCCCGTTGTGTGGGCGTGGGAAATGGGAACCCGTTCTTGTTGTATTCTTTTTTCTCGTATCTTAAAATTGCCACAATTTGTTGTAATTAATGTAAATACTATGGAATTAAATGTAATTTGGTTTTGTGGCTTACAAACGTGACAAGTGGCTGACCATAATACAGTAAATGGCATTGCAATTGCTCTTCCGCCGACTTTTAGTTGGATATTCCTCTTCTAAATGGCTGGCTAACCCACTTTACTGGGCACAAATGTCAATAAAAAATCTGGTTTTCAAACCACTTCTCTGCATTGGAGCATTGCCCAAACAATAAAGCTCTATAAAAAGACCATCATCATTATCATCGTCATATAACAATAGAGCTGGAGCAACAATAAGCGCAAACGTGTTGCTGCATAAATGAATTCATAATGCAAAAAAAAGATATTACAAAAAAAAAGGAAAGGTTGAAAAAGCGATTGTGTAGCACACGAAAGAGGCGGCTTACATAATCGTTTGTATCCTCCGAGTTTGTAAATCAACACCAGAAGCAGCTTAAATGCATTACCAATGCTTCGTGTCTGGGCTTTCACGCAGAAACATTTAGATCGTATTTATTGGCCAATTCCAGACTGCAATTGTGCGTGGCAGTGAAATGTGCAAAATGATCATCTGAGCGCATCGAAGAAAGGTGTAATTAAATTAAATTAAATTAAACTTATATTCGGCCAAGATATATAATGCTTTTTAGCTTGTAGTGGGGTAATTTGTATGCAAATTGTTTAGGCTTTTCCATCAAGTGATTTTCCGCTGCCGAAGAATTCCAGTTTGCCAGCTAGCTGCCTTAGGCCCAATAATTCAATTATTTTATTTTGTTTGCTGGGAGAGTCTCGCATGGTTGTATTTACTTACTGTGGGTAGTATGTGTGTCTGGGCAAAGCGCAATATAAAATAACGAGTAGTACGAAAATATTTTAACGTGCGCAAACTAAAAATATTCCCATGACATCATCGAACAGAGGCGCTGACCGCAGAGCGGCAGACCCAGACAGCATCTATCTCAATAATAACTCTCTGTTTGCGTCGGAAGACGAGAGCATCTGTTTACCAAGAAAAGGGAAAATTCCCTCTCTGAAACTTACTAAAATATGAACTTGGTCAAAGAAAAACCACGAACTCCTTTGTAAACTAAGATATATTTAAAAATGGTACAAAAAGTTCTGTTGTACGCAATTTTAAAAGGTTAATAATTAGCGGAAAATGTTTTTAAAGATTTTTAAAACCCAATGTTGGTACAAAAATCTTAAAAACACCGCTTTAAAACTAGCATTTTAAAATTAGAATTAAAGAAAATGTATCAATCTTTTTAACCCATCAAAATGGTTATAATTATACAATTGTCTATTATTAATTTAGTTAACTACCCCTTTTATTAATTCCCTTATCTTTTTCACATTTCTTTGCAGGCACATCAATATAAAAGTATTATAACCACGCAACAAATTCAATTTTAAGGTGAGTTTTGGATCTACTCGTATACCACACGCCCATGAGTCAAGTGCAAAGCAAGCAAACAATAACAACACTGAGCAAACAAACTCGAGTCCCCCGTCTTGCCTTATTTCTGATTTTATCTGCCGGTATATATTTGCTTTTTGTTTTCGCAATCATTGTGATTGAGGTCTCTCTGTCGTTTTTATTGACTCTTGTTTACCGAGGAGAGGTTTGAAAAAAGTTGTAGAGAGCAGAGGAAACCACACCTCTCTCAACTTTGAACTTTTTGCTTACGCCATATAAATACTTGAGCGATATATAATTATATTCCGGGTTTTTCTTTTAGTTCGTTTTTTTTTTCGTATTGTTTGCCAAACTAATTGAGAACTAATCGAGGCCGTGACCGTCAAAGGGAAATAAATGATTTGTATTTACGGCACTCAAGCGGAGATTTATGTCATCTGACTCTCGTATACCCCTTTTGCATAGACTTAGCATTCATAATTTTATAATCAACAACTAAGGATGATGTCATGGGGCGAGTCTTTTATACCTTGTGCGATAAGCCAAATGAGAAAGTTATCTCTGATTTTCATGCTGATATGTATACAAATGTATGTGGTCATGTAATTGAAACCATAGATGAAAAACCCAAATTCCAAGTCTTGTATCATAGGTTGTCCACGTTAAAAATGTGTAATTGAAATGCAAGTTGATCTTTCTCTCCCGTATCTCTCAGATCTCTTTACATGCCACGCATAACTTCACCTCTAATTCAATTAAGAATGACCTTTGTTTTACTGGACTTTTTGGTACATCATACATTCTTTGTGCTCTCTTTCTGCTTCGCTTGAAATTGAATTAAAAGCCACTTAAGCGTTGAGTCTGCTTGGCGCTTTTTATACCGACTGTTTCATTTACTACCCTTTGTGTATATGCGTAATGCTATATGTGTATCCTCCATATCTATGTGCAATGTACATACATTTATATATATATCAATTTTGATTTACCCTTCGGGCATGGTACACTGGCTTTTAGCAAATAAAGGGAGCAATAAACGGAGAGACAGCAGAGAAGATTGGATTGTTTTGCGTTCATCTAGCACTTCAATAAATAGGTCATTGAACCAGACCGGGAGCCCAACTTTGGTTTTTATTTTTGTTCTTATTTTTTACTTTGGCAATCGGCGTAAAAAGTTTCCTCATAGGTTCGCTTACTGCTTTCGGCAAAGTCAATAAGCAGAAAACAATAGTACAAGCATTAGATAATATGGTACGCTTGATTTTAATGAGCTTCTGTGCTAAAAATAGATCCTTGTAAAGGTTATTTTCTTTACAGTTGGTATAGAAAATTAAAACAGATTTTATGCAAACGTTTCTCGTGTAAATGTAATACAATTTAAGACATGGTGACATTAGGAAAAGGGTTCAGCGACTCCTTAAAGCCCTCATATACTAATTGCTGTCCTGTCGACGGTCTTCAACCCTTCAATATAGCCCTTCAATAATTATTGTTTACCAAACCCGGATGCAGACTGTACCACGGCAGTGCAATTAAAACCCCATTTAATGCTGCAAATAAGTGTTCGCATCAAGATTAAGTTACTGTCGCTAAGGACATGTGTGCATGTGTGTCGTTGGGCTTTCCATCGATTAGCCGGGAAACTCAAACTAACCGTAAACACGCAGCAGGCCCTGATATTTTCACCGCCACACGATGCCGGTCGCGTGTTGGGGGTCACCAGAGTTCAACCACCAATCATCCACCCACCTTAAACCATTCCCCAGGACAAGTGAAATGAGGCGCGATTCCTTATGGAAATACCTGTCCCTGTTCCGGGACACGCCCAGGTTTTTATTGGTCCTTCCTTATTATCCTTACAGTGTTGATATTCCTTTTTTTAGTAGGTTTTCCTTTTTGTGGCCGGCATTTTCATTACCGTCGTGTTGCCATGCAATTTTGATAGTCGGCGGCGCCACGAAATGACTGAATACCAGAATCGTGGCGCCACCAATTCAGTTTGCCGGCCGGGAAATGTTTCCACGCGACTCGTAAAAATATCCTTCGGTGGGCTGTTTGGGGTGGTGGTGCTTGCTTCTGCCTTTGCTGTTTATATTTGAGTTTCGTTTTGAGTTAATGACAGGAAGTGACGTCATACTCCGGGGGATGAAGTGTTATTTGAGTTGTGTGGGGTGGGGGAGGGAAGGTTTTGGGTGCGACACATTGTCCTGGATGATGTCATACTCCGCAAACAAGATTATTTACGACCCCAGTTCAGAACTTGACTTGTGTACAGAATAAGTTAAAGACAATAACAAGAAACCCAAATATTATAATACCGGTACCGATTCTGCACCGGTTAATGCTCCATTTAGGCTTTAGTTCAATTACGTACCGGTTCAGCCAAAAATATTCCAAACCTTTTTATATTGACTCGTCTTCTTCACTTCAGACCAAATTTTAGAACCCTCTTTAAGTTTATAAGAAGCAGATATAAAACTGTAATTATGCATTCATGTATTACCAAAAATTGTAATCGAAATCGTACTGGAAGAAACTAATCGGTGTAAAGCACTATAAAGAAATTTTTATTTCTGTTCTGATACCTTTCCGGTTCCCGATATTGAATCGGGTATTTCGGTTCTGAATTTTTGTTATTGTAGCGCCCTGATACATATATTAAGCTGTATTAAAAGCATATTTTAGGGTTTTCGAAGTTAGATCTAATTTAACATTTCATAATTTCTCACAAAATAAAGTCATGTCTCTAATCATTTAAGTTGAATGTATTTAAAAACATTTTATACCATGCACCATGAGCTTTGTCATTCATATTTCACCATTCACTAGGCAACATTTAATAATTATATCAACCGTGGACGTCACCCAACCCCAACAACTGTGCAGATTTCAAGTTTATTTTGCAATTTTACAAACTAAATTTATGTGAATCAAAAATACAACACTTGGGCAAGCTTTTTTTTCTGGCCTTTGGCCAAGTGAGTCAAAGACACCGAAACAGCAAAAGAAATACTTTTTGTGGGACTCTACAAAAAGGCTTTGGCTTACATCAAGGGCAGAAAAGTCAGACGAAAAGCAGAAAACCGAAAGCAAAGCAAATAAATAAATCATTTTCCTTTCGTTCAACTTGACCACTTGTTGTTGTCACTTAACTTTTGTTTTCCTTTTACCAGAAGCAGCAATTGTTGTATTCATGCAGTTTTCTCAAGTCTTTTGCCTCATACACAATGGGCGTTGGCGCCAACTTTGATGAGATTTATGTTCGGATTTTGTAATTCAAGCCACGCGACTCACACGCGACTTTCGGTAGCCGGATAGTTGAGGGTCTCTGGACCCAGAAAACTCAAGTCTCAAGTAAAATAAAATAAATTAAAGTGAGAAGGGAGAAGAGGGAAGGAAAGAAGAACGAACGGGTACGAGCCAGACAAACTGGCAGCTTGTTAGCAAAACAAACAAAATTAGCAAAAAGCAGATGAGGAGTCAGCACCAGAGAGGCATTCACAAAATACCCACGGCTAGAACTGCTACCTTATTAAGGTATTCCACGCATGGACGGCCCAATGTCTGAAAAAAAGACAAGAGATTAAGACACTTTGGTGATGACAGGTCGCAGATAGGCTCATGCTCGCCAGACAGCCCGTCACTTGGCTTATCTACGTATATTTAAACGGCTATAATTACATTTAAAAGTTGAGAAGCAAGCAAGAGAACAAAAATAATAATTTACTCGGTAAGAAAAAATAAAAAAAAAGAGTCAACCTGTTTCCGCCCGGGATCGAACCGGGGGCCTTCTGCGTGTTAGGCAGATGTGATAACCGCTACACCACGGAAACAGTTGAAACAAGGCTAGCCAAAAGCACAGTAGTACATTCTAGGTCGACAGTATCGGAGCAATGTGGAACGGTTGGGAAATAAACGAAACACTATTTTAGACTTCGCTGCTTCTATCGATTGATGCATGTGATTACTCCTTAACTTTATATATTAACTTAACTTAACTTAATAAATATTAACTTAACTTAACTTAATAAATATTAACTTAACTTAACTTAATAAATATTAACTTAACTTAACTTAATAAATATTAACTTAACTTATATTTATAAACTTAACTTATTTTTTTATAGTAAATGTTGTTTAGGAGTGTCCAAATAGTCCAAACTATCATGACTAACACTTGTTAAGTTTTTTATTTATTTGTACATTTGAAATAACCAAAGGTTGAGCTACCTTAATTTCAACTTCCTAACAAATCAAATGTTTATTTCTTAGAAATAAAGTTAAATTCTAAAAGTTAATTGATATCTTCTTAAATTTTCTGTAGTCTTTCGGCGTTTAAAATACTCTTACTGTGTAAATGCAAGAAATTATCAACCAGAAAAAATAAAAAAAAAGTACGATCTGTTTCCGCCCGGGATCGAACCGGGGGCCTTCTGCGTGTTAGGCAGATGTGATAACCGCTACACCACGGAAACAGCTGAAAGCCGGGCCGCCAAACACCAAACAGTTTAGGTTTGAACAAACAAATGGGGGAAGAAAAATTAAAATAATCATTTGATACTTTAGTTTATCCAACGACTCTATATTGTCTTTGTTTTTTCTTCAATTTGAATTCATTTTAGTATTATTTATAAAATTACCTTAATTTTTTTTTCCACTATGTATTTTAAAGTTATTAACAGAAAAATTATTAAATTATTAACTGCAGATAAATTATTTTGGTGTAGGTTTTACAATTTAAGTCAAAACTAAAGCTACTTAAGCTCCGGCTTGTATTTCTTTCTATCAGTCGCGTTGTCTAGGAAATAATACGAGCACGCATTTAGTATATTCAAATTTAATTTTGTGTTTCCCTCGCTAAAACTTTTCTTTCGCGAGGAAATAATTGAACAAATTGTGGGAATAGGAAAGGATTAAAGGATCAGTAAATAAAAAAAGAACAAAAAAGTATTACATGTTTCCGCCCGGGATCGAACCGGGGGCCTTCTGCGTGTTAGGCAGATGTGATAACCGCTACACCACGGAAACAGCTGAATGCCGGCCAGCCAAAAACCAAACAGTTCGGGTTTGACAAACAAATAGGGGCGGAAAAATAGCCAGCTAACTTTGAAAAAGCAAAGGGCAACAAACTAGGTGACTGAAATGGAAAATGACTTCACATTTTATTTGAGTAAATGTTCTTGTGAGTAATATCATTCCAATAGAACACGTTTTTACTCATCAAATTTCTAGTTAATTGTTGATTTTATGTTACCTTTAATTAAAAGTGTTGAATTGTTAAAAAGAAAGAACTAAAATATGTTTCTACAAAGGAAAAAAAGAACTTTGTATCACATATATATTTTAGTAAATGTTTGAGAAATTTACATTGTAATAATTCTTTCTTTGAGTAATTTTATTCTAGTAAATGTAATTTCATCTCAATTGAATAAATTTTTACTCATTAAATTTCTAGTTAGGAATATTTTATATTTTACCTTCTTTATTTGAAGATGTTAAATTGTTGAAAAGAGAATACAAATTAAAAATTTATTTCTACAAAGAAAAAAAAAAGAACTTTGTATCGCAGCCGGTAGGATTCGAACCTACGCTCCCAGAGGGAATCTGATTTCGAGTCAGACGCCTTAACCACTCGGCCACGACTGCTTGTGGAGCGAGCGCGTCCAAATTGAAATATACCAGCTGGGCTCGACACAGCGCTGCTCTCTTACTCATTCTGGGTGCGTTGATTGGGAAATATCAGGGTGGTGTGGTGCGAAACTTTCTACTGCGGAACTTGCAAACATTGCTAGTTCTCATTGACCACGTTTCGCAGATTAAAAAGTATATATTTTCACGGTGTGCGCGTCGTCCCAGTGATCCACAACGTCAATTTTATACAACAATGCTAAAGGTATTCCATTAAGAGATTATAATTTGTTTAAAACAATTTACCCCATTCAGGAATCTTTAAAATGTTAAGTATACGTTTATCAAAATAAGCTTATTTCTGTGTCGTATTTTAATTTTTTTTTTTTTTTTTGTAGAATGGCAAAGCGTAAATACATGCTCTTGTCGAAATAAATCTCAAGTGCCTTAGAACTTGAGCAATCTTTCAACCAATTTTCGTCTAATGAATGAATGCACATATTTCCATTTTTCATTTGTATAGGGGAGTAAGTGACAGGCCTCAAATAATGATTATTTACAGTTGTCGCTGGTTTATTGCACTCGTTTTTTGTAACTATTCTCACTTTTATTGTTGTCGCCGCCATATGGACTGGATCTTTTTTTTCTTTGTGGCTTTAAAAAATCTTTCCACATGATCATCATCATTGGATCTCGCCATGTACCCCACTGACTGACTGAGTGAGTGACTTGTTGCATTATTAAAACTGAATGAAATCATTTGCGAACGACCTTATTGCCAGCCGCTCTTCCATCTCGCACTTGAGGCGATGGGACAGCTGTCTGGGCTGCGCTCGATGGAGTGGAAGATTACGTAAGATCTCTTCCGTTGCGCGATAATTGAATACTTGGGAAATTTAATTAACGCCAGCAGCATATGTGTCAAAACCATATATAGGGGGTGTTTGGTTCTCTGGGTCAATTGGCCTGAGCTGCTAATTAGAATGCAAAATATGTATTTTGGTTAAAAGCTATAAAAAAAATGGACGTCTAGAAAAACAGTTCAAAGTCAATAAATGATTTTAATTTTAATTTTTGATATAGTCACTAAATCTAATAATTTATTTTGAAGAGTGCTTAGACTTAGTTCATATAAAAATTGTATGGGTCGAGTTGCTGAATAAATATTTGCTTAAAATTATTAGTTAGGAATTTATTGCCATTAAATATTTGGTATTTTAAAATGTAACTTGTTTACTTTTTCAAACCTTGGCTAACTATCGTGCTTTTGGGCTTGGGTATCTTTGCAGTGAGGTCTCTGTTATCGGCCTTACCTTCATAACGTTCTCAACATTCTATAAAAAAAAGAGAACATATATACATGCATAAGTTCTCAGTTTGCCGGTTTTGGAGCCGGCACACTTTACCCATTGAAAGACATGGGTGTGTCCCGTGCCAAACAAGTGTGATGTAATTGCATAATGTCAACAACAATTGTCGAGACGGTGACGACGACGATGGCGTCGCTGTGGCGTTGGCTGCTCCTAAATTTAATTATTGTCTTCCGTACAAAAAGGTCAGAGCGAAAAATCCAAGAGAGAGTGATATGGAGGTATTGTTTGGCATTGCCCAAGTTCAATAAACCAAATGGAATGCAGGCTTTTAGATAGAACTTCAAATTGGCTTTAGTCTATTGACACTTTTGACTAAATTTGGTAAACAATGCGATTTTAGTTTGGGTATTTTCAGCATTCTAGTTGTAGCATTTAGTTGTATAGTAACTGGAAAAAATGTTTTAAATAAAATAGATAGCACTTTGTCCATTCAATTGTGGTTAATTTAATGTCTTCTAAACTGCATAAAGATCTTTTAAATGATTTCGATGCGTGAGAAATCTCCCTTTTCTTGTCTTTAATCAACCTTTATGCCACCAACGCAACTTCCAACTCCATTTGGAGGAGTCTGAATCAACCCACGCGGGAAAACTCTTTGGCTCGTTAAGTTTACGACGCCCACGCATCCACAACTCCCTAGCTCGTCTGCATTTTTTTTGTAGTCACTTGAAAAGCATTTATTCAGCATTATTCTGTTTTATTTCAACCAAAACTGAAAACTTCTACCGCCGCCCACGCACGTTGCGATGAGGAGCTGTTGGCAGCAAAGTTCAATTACCTCCGCATCACGATATTGTTGTTAAGATCAAACTAAAATATGCGGCACGCGTTGCCAATACGTCATAATTAGCAAATGGCAAAAGTGAGAAGCAAATAAAGCCTTTGGCAATGCACTTTTGCAATGCAATCGCCTTGTGCTCACCCCTTTTTGTAAGCATTTTCTGTTCCCTGAGCTTATAAGCCGACTACAAAAGGCACCGCTCACGAATGGGGTTATACGTTACATAGAAAAAAAAACATTTTAGATTTATTATAGCTAAATCATTATGATTCAAAATTAAACGAATATATTACGGATATCATGTAGTTATTTATAATAAAGATAGCAATCTTTTTTTCTCTCTGCAAACTTCCCCCTGCCCTTTTATTTCCTCTTCCTCACATTATTTATTGCAATTTCCTCTCTAAATTGGCACATTTTGAGCAATTTTTTTTTTTAATTGGCGGAAGACCTAAAGAAATGCTGGTGGGTGTAGTTGTAAGAAATCGGGTCAGCAGAATGCTCATTAATTATGGTTTATGGTTGCTCCAAGTGTGTCATGTAGGAATCGAATAAAGTCGGCTCGTTTTTAGCTGTTTCGGGTTGCATTTTTGGCTGAGCCAAGAAATTGTTGTTCGATTTGTTATCTCAGCCCCACGATTCGTTGATGACATTATTTCTTCTGGTGTTTATTAGCATGCTGATTGTTTACCAGAATTTGAAGGTTAATTTTCGTGGTATTAGAACGCACCACGCCTAAAGAATTAAAGAGCAAGCTAAATATTTTTTTGTTTATTTATTTTGGTTACTCGCGCTCTCATTCTGGGATCGAGATAGCCAGTTCCATCTATTCGTTTTGATTTTCGAGGCATCAATTTTTTGGTTTCCCAAACAGCTAAATGGATCTTAAAATAGATTTCACCGATTCCGTTTATGCTGTCGCTTCAGCACGTGGCTATGGGGAAAAATACGGATGTACATATGCATTTCCCCAGAGTTTTCCCCCTTAAACTGAGAATTTATTTTGGCCAAAATTAGACATTAACTAAAGTGGAAATATGCGGCAGTCTATTTTGACACCCCTCCACTTTCTCTGCTTTCCCCCAAAACAGTTTTTGACATTCACAGGGAAATCTGTCAGTTTTCCACTCTCCGAGAGACTCTCTTACTTGGGTGGTTGCACTACACTCTCTTTTCACCATCTCTCTCCCTTGTTTGCCACCCCCTTTTTATTTTTTGGTGCTAGTGGCCTGCAGTTTATAAGGTCAGTTGAAAATTTTCCAGCTGAGCGTTAGGTTCAAGAAGCACCTAAATAAAGTAAAAAACGTATCCATCCATTTAATTGCAGCATTTTAACTGAAATACAAAGGAAATAAATCATGACTGAAGTTGAGCAACCGCCACAGAATGGCATAGATCCCACTGCCGGCGAGGATGATGACAATAGCAAAGCACGTCCCGCGGATATTGAACAGGTAAGTGCAGCCATCGAAGCCTTAAGTGGATAACCACCCCTTACTCGCTTTCTTTTTTCCTCTACTTTCCCCTTCCCCAGGATATGCGTGAAATGGAGCGTCGCAAGCGGGTCGAGGCCATTATGGGCTCAAGGTTGTTCCGCGAGGAGCTGGAGCGTATCGTGGATTCGGCCCGAGATGGAGGAGCTGGCGCCAGTGGGATCCTGCAGCAGCTGTCGGACATTGTGGGCGTACCGGTGTCGCGGGTGGGCAGCGTCTTTAAGAGCAGCAACTGCATGGTGCCCATCAATGACATACGCGGCGTCGAGTCCATGGGCTACGCCAAGGGCGAGAAGATACTCCGGTGCAAGCTGGCCGCCACATTCCGTCTGCTCGATCTGTACGGCTGGACCCAGGGTCTGGGGGCACAGATCACTGCCCGACTCAAGGTCGACCAGGAGTACTTCCTGGTTAATCCGTACGGCCTGCTCTACCACGAGATCACCGCCTCATCGCTGAACAAGGTGGACATGCAGGGTCAGATTGTGGAGCAGGGCACCACCAACTTTGGCGGCAACAAGAGTCGTAAGTTAAATGATCGATTTCATTGTTAAAAATCATTGAATCTTAATAATTTCATTTCCTCCAGACTTCATCCTTCACTCTGTGGTACACGCTGCCCGTCCAGACATTCGATGCGCCATCTACATCGGCTGCAGTCCGGTTGTGGCCATTTCTTCGCTGAAAACCGGTCTGCTGCCGCTGACCAAGGATGCCTGTGTGCTGGGCGAGATCACCACTCACGCTTACACCGGTCTATTCGACGAGGAGGAGCGCAATCGTTTGGTGCGAAGCCTCGGCCCCAACTCCAAGGTGATTCTGTTGGCCAACCACGGTGCTTTGTGCTGCGGCGAAACGATCGAGGAAGCCTTCTTTGCCGCCTGTCACATTGTGCAGGCGTGCGAGACCCAACTCAAGCTGTTGCCTGTCGGTTTGGATAACTTGGTGCTGATTCCGGAGGAGTCGCGCAAGGCTATCTACGAGCAGTCGCGCCGGCCACCCGAGGACCTGGAGAAGAAGTTTGCCGCCGTCGCGACAGGCGAAGATGGTGCTGCCGCTGCTGAAAAGGAAGCGGCTGAAGCTGCCGTGCCCAAGGTGGGCAGTCCGCCCAAGTGGCGTGTTGGCGGTGCCGAGTTTGAGGCCTTGATGCGCATGTTAGACAATGCTGGCTACCGCACTGGCTACATCTACCGCCATCCGCTGATCAAATCGGATCCCCCCAAGCCTAAGAACGATGTGGAATTACCGCCAGCTGTGTCATCTCTGGGCTATCTTCTTGAGGAGGAGGAGCTTTTCCGACAGGGGTAGGAGAATTACTTTTCAATTGCTTATTAAACTTTTCGCTAATAAAATCTATCCCATATTAGGATCTGGAAGAAGGGAGATATCCGCAAGGGAGGCGACCGCAGCCGGTGGCTTAACTCGCCCAACGTTTACCAGAAGGTCGAGGTTTTGGAGACCGGCACTCCGGATCCCAAGAAGATTACAAAGGTAGAAATCATTACTTTCGAAGATATGAAGCAAACCAAAACCACCAGCCTTAAGGAGATTGAGGGAAAATAGTTGAAATAGTTGGATACCGCATCCCTCAACTCTTTCCAGACATTCCACTTGCTACCCCATATATGATTTCCATTTCGTTAGCACTCAGTTTTAGTTCCAACTTTGCTAATAAGCTGCAACTATATTCACGCATAAAATTTCTTAGAGTTTAAGAAAATCTAGTAATCAATATACAGAATCTATATATTTATATACTTTGGAAATAGAATTTGAACACGTGCTAAACCAAAATTATTTTACATGCTTTGCTAGCAAGCAAACAAATACTGTGTAATGTGCATTAATCAAATAAATAAAATAAACGAAAAATACAAATTTGCATAGATGATTTTGTGCCTCATTTAAGGATTTTGCTGCCTCAAAAACAAGTTAAGAACGCTAAAACAATGCAAAGAAAGAGAAAGAAATTTGCTATAAATACTAATTACTACGTAACAATTAAAACAGCATTTTATATTTCACTCAGTATCATTGATTTCATATTTAACCGTATTATTTTTCATTCATCAAATTTTTCTTTGCATGTTTTATGGCATTTTTAATTTATTCTTGTGATTGTTTTCATTGTTTTTCAAGGCACAAAATCATTTATGCTTGTTATTTCAGTTAATTTATGTTTATTTGATCATTGCAAATACAAATACTATCTATACTACTTAGAGTATTAAGTTACATGTGTATAAAAAAATTCAAAAAAAGAATTATATAAAAGAAATAGCTTGCAATGGAATGCTTTAATCTAACATTAATTTTAAGATTGGTGTATATGTAACCAATTTGAATCACCAATTTTCTGGGTCAACGAATTGAATGGGAATGTTTGTTATTAAGATCTTCCCATTTTAATAAGAGTCTTGAGTATTCAACCCATATTAAACACAAATTTCTTTCTCTTTCTTTTCTATTTGCATTGCCCCCACCCAAACTCTACACAAAACATAATTTACGATTAAAAAAAATATAATAGTGGGTGGCTGAGGGTTCCCCCACCCACTCAACGCCAGTGAGGATAGAAGATCCACTCCAGTTTGTGCCTGCAGGAACAAATCCAAGAGAGTTCAAGCGAGTCCAGCAACTAGTTAGTATTTCATACGCTTAATCCTAAATCGAACGCTTTATAAACTGAAAGCTTATTTAAATAGATTAAGGACAATCGCCGGGCCGATAAGATTTCCGCCGGACCTCAATCGCATATTCTGGAGGGCGTCACATGGGACGAGGCGAGCCGACTCAAGGATGCAACGGTCTCGCAGGCCGGCGACCATGTCGTCATGATGGGTGCCGCTTCCAAGGGAATCATTCAGCGTGGATTCCAACACAATGCCACGGTGTACAAGGCTCCGTATGCCAAAAATCCATTCGACAATGTCACGGATGATGAACTCAATGAATACAAGCGCACAGTGGAGCGTAAAAAGAAATCGGTGCATGGCGAATGTAAGTTGGCAAAAAATAATGATATATGGGGGTTTCTAATATTTTATAATATTTTGTAAAATTTCTTTTTACAGATACCGACACAGACTTTTCGGAATCAGAAGCTGTCCTGCAGGCGGGGACAAAGAAATACCCTCAAAGTGAACCAGAGACCGGTATGTCCACTATTTCAAACAATTCCTTAATCCTAAAATCCTAAATATGTAACTCATATTTTAGAGCACCAGGTCATTGAGATCCAGACACAACAGGCGCCAGTGCCAAGGCAGGCGGAAGTCGTTTTGAGCGATGGTAAGTCCATTTGTGTACTGCAATTGTATTTTCCACATTATTTTACTCTACGATTTAAATTTTAATCACGCACAATCCAAAACATTTCAAGTACACATGTCCAAGCGTTGTGTCTTTTCCCAGCCATCATGTGAACGAAGTTATTAAGTTTTATTTCTGTTTTTGTCAAGTTATTTCGTTTTCCCTCATTGTTATCCCTTTTGATGCATTTTTAGTTTGGTTTTTATTTCGTTTTTATTTATTATTTACTTATAATTTGAATAATAACTTAAATCTTAAGGATTCTGCTATATTTATTACGTATTTTGAGTAGTTTTATTTTTAGTGTAACTCCCTTATAGTTTTATATCCTTAGATGATTATTTGGTATACTTATTTGATTGGATTCCTAACATTTAATAACATTCTTTTATGCCATTTCCCTTCTTTTCGTTTATATTATTTGCTGTACTTTCGCATACTAAATTTACCAAAACACACACTCGTCGAAAACTACACACATTTTAATGGATACCAAAACATTTCAAATAATTTAACTAGTCAACAAAAAATTACTTGTAGCAATTGATACCGTCACAACCTCTTTTCTGTAAAAACTACATAATTGCAACAATTCAATTCCAAAAATTTAACTTTCCCTTTTGTTAAACACACCACAGTTTTATTTAGAATTTCGGTTTTATTAGTTTATTACTATTGTGCAATACTATTCACCCTTATCCAATACTTACAAGGAACCAACTGTTGTACGGCGTGCATAAAATGATTTTTAATTTCAACAACCAACAATACGACAGCACAACAACCAAAACTGATACAACAAAAAACCATTTATTATAGTAGAAAAGCTGCAGTTGTAGTCATTCCTTGGTTTTACAAAATTGTTGCTTAATTTTCTGAATTCGGCCCATTGTAAATCAAAATTTTACCTTTCAATTGTCTCACATAGGAAGAAAGCCCAAAACCAAATAAATTGGCAGCTAAAAGAGTAAAAATTCCTAAATAAAATTAGTTAGCATTGATTTGAAACGAAGTGTGTGTAGGCTCACAGTAAAATAAACAAAAAATGTATAATAAAACAAAAGACCAGCAACCAACAACAAGAAGCAACCGAAGCTATCAACAGAACACAAAATTCTACTACTACTACCACTACTACTACATACTACCTTTTCTACTACTACTTCTGCGGCTGCTGCGCTCTATAACAAAAAACAATAAATAAATAAATAATAAGCAGTTTAAAAAACCAAACCCTTTTGAGTTGGAGGTGAGTGCAGCCCCAAAGGTTTAGTGTGTAGTAAAAAAAAAAACCAAAATACTTCAAAACAAAATTCAAGAAATTAGTTTATAGAAAAATGTTCAGCATAACATAAACATAAAACACATGCACACTAAACCCCATTTAACATGCCATGTTCATGAAACTTTTGCCGAATGCTCTTAGCTGAATCACATCGCTGTTAGCCAAGAATTTCAATTGCAGCTTGCTGTTCATTTTCGTTGGGATTACGCCGTGCTAACTACATTTTCCGTTTTTAATTTAAACTGCAGCTGTTTTCTGTTGATTGCTTCTTTAGTTGCCTAGTCAGCCGCGTTAGCCAAAAACTAATCCCTTTCTGTACCTTCTCTAAGCATGCTTAATCGATACTAAACTTTAATAGAAACACTCGCAACACTACGTATTCCTAGTTTAAGTCACCTAATTACGTCTGTTTGTTTAGCGTTTTACTTGCTGACATCTGTCGCTGAATATGATTTTATAATTTCATTTCTCAATACTATTTTAGCCACTCTTAGTTTTATAAACGGCGAACGCTCTCACACAGCCACAAATCGCAAGCCGCCAACTGGCCGAGGTAAAGAACAAGACCCGATCGAAAGATACCCCTTAGATCTTACATACAGCCTTCAATGTACTCAGGCTAAACGCCCACTGTATATAATCCAATTACTCGGTGTATATTTATAATATAATCCCCATATAATCCACTGGCCCTTGGCTGATCGCTGTTAATGGTGTAAATTTATATATAACCCCATATAATCCACAAGCTCATGGCAATTGCTGTTGCACCAAAACTAAACCATAGCTATACTTTCATATTGATAATCATCATTACGAAGCAAAGAAATAATTCACACAGGTTCATTACTATCACTACAGTTGGGTAACTTTATTTTACAGCAAAATTAGATTTAGAAATGATCAGAAAAACAGTTCGAACTTTCTCATTTAGAAATATATAGACCCTTAGTATTAGTTCAAGTAACTCTGAGTCGATTCTTTAAAGGTCATTGAGTTCCAATCCACTGATGCTTAACCCTTTTTTAAAATATAACTGAATTTTAGGATATCTTGCGTTTCAGATTTATGGATATGTAATCCAGTACGTATTGCCCTTATGTATGTATGTATTTCGAGTGCCGCACTGCCCAAGATGCTGGCTCCGGACTTTTCTAAAGATTGTGACAAATACTTACTGACATTTTTGGCTCTTTCATCTCCTTCGCCTTGATATCTACGCATTGACTAGGAGATAATAACAATCACGATTCTCAGCTAGATGAAGTGGAGGACAAGGAGAACCACAATAACGGGCGGGACAGGAACTTGTCCGGTAACAGCAAGTGCCGACGCGACCTGTTTCCTTCTAAGTGCGACGATCCTGTTCCCCCACCGGAGCAGCTATATTCGTATGTCTACGCTGCGGCAGTCTCTTTGGGCCAGTGTGCCCAACCGCAGGTGTGCTCCGCCTTGCTGCGGGCTCTCCACTCTGAGCAATTGGGCTATCTGGCCAGTTCCTATCGTAGCGGAGCTGGACAGTCGTATGCCACCACCTCCAGTACATGCACTATAGCTAGCGCCACGGGTTCTTCCATCAATTCACGTCGTCCACTGCAACCAGCGAATGCGATTTATCCAACTCCATACCGCACTGGATCCCATTTTGGATTTAACTCACCACGCCAGCAACCACGCACTGAGCACAAGCATGTGCCCAAGGAACGGGAACAACAGGCCATGGGATACCGGCCCATGCAGAGGGGCATCAGCTACGAGGAGATCTTCGCCACACCACGCTACGAGCAGTTGTGCCAGGCGTGCTTCGACAAGCTACTGCGCCTCAAGCCCGAGCTGCAGAGGATCGGAAGCGGTACGGCTCCTAGTAGTTGTGCCGAGGACCTGACGAGTGCCGGTAGCACTCCCATTCAAGGCCGACCACTGCCATCACTGCCTGAATATAACGATAATTTTGGGGAAATGACAATGCTGCCCGAACGTCCGAGGAGGCAACGGAATGCAGAGACACAGACTCAAGCCATTTCCGCCTCGTCATCCACCATAAATTTCCTCAGCCAGATCGAAAGGTTCAACTTCTCGGAAGAATCGACGAATGTTAATTATTCTCCAGGTCCCATCAATAGCGATATAAGCCTTATCGGACTGGTTATGGAGCAGGCCACATCAAGCGCTGGAGCGAGTGCCACAAGTGCAGCCCCTCAAAGGATTTACCACGCGGAGCAGGGAGATGTCACTGAAGTGTGGAGCTTTGGTCGCTGGTTAGAACCGCAGGAGAAGATGATAGCTAGTAACGCCAATGAGTTTTCACAACAGCCGCTGACCGAGCATCGCATCACCTTGGAGATAACGGAGCATTTTTCGAGTGCTGATGCCACATCTTCTGATCATGTCGATCGCCAGTTAATGTCCCGCGAAGAGCGCCAGCGTCGCAAGTCTGAGTTCCAGGAGTTATGGCAAGATCATGTCGAATACTTTGAGGCCAGGGATCAGATCCAGCACGAGCAAGAAGCACTGGATGAACAAGAAGCCAGGTCGTCTTCAAGGGCTACTGATTGGTTAGCCGAGGATCAGCAGATGGAACAAAGCGAGGACCAAGGTGAGGTCGATAATGGGCATACCCAAAATGAGACCCTGACCGAGCCGAGCGATGAACTTCCAAAAATCCTGCAACAGTTCGAGGAAAGTCTTACGTTAGCTGGCGAAAATCTAGAAAAGCTGGTGGCCACCACCAAGAAACTACAGGCAATTGACACTGATACATCAGTCGCTACTTGTAGTAGTCCACCAGATGAAAAAGAATCTGATAATAGTAGTCCCCTGTTTCGTTCGATTAGTTTGGAGAACATTCCTGAAGCCGATGACACTGTATCTATACAGGAACCAGACTCCGCCTTACCCACAAACTCCAATAACAGTATTTGCAGCGAAGATATTAATGGTATAACCAACAATTTGGAACAGGAGGAGAAGCGTGACGACGAAAAACCAGTGACTCCCATTGAGCCAGAAAGGCCCTCTGAAAAAGAGAACGATGGTGACGATGAGAAAGACATTGACGAAAATGACCTTGAGGTGGAGACTGTGCCTGATAGTGTTAATGGAGAACCTACGGAAGTTCCTAACTTAGAGACCGACAATCCATTTTTTACGCCGCTAGAGCGCGAAATCCTCCAGCGCATCGAGGATGATAGACTTGACGAAACTGAGCCCATATTCGGGAAGATTGACCACAGTATTCGCAACAAGATGACACCCAAAAAGCTGCGGGACCTGGTCAGCGAGGAGATCTTTCGCACTTGCACGCATGTGTACCCCAATCCAAGCACACCGTTGTCGAAAGATCCAGCACCTGCTGATACTACTTTGACACCGAGTGGCTCTTCCCTTTCAGCTCATAATATAAGTGCTCCCTGCAGCTCGATGGCGCATACCCACCTTGTCACCCGACCAACGCCTCGTATGTCGCGCTCCTGGGCGGAGGATCAGCAAAGGGGGGAGGAGGAGGAGGATCGAGAGAAGGGCGAGCAGGAAGAACAGGGAATGACCGAAGAGGAGACGACTCTGGAGCGAATTATCTCTTCCACAACTTTTGTGTGCAGGAGCAGTCCGAGCAGAAAGCGCAACTTTATCCAAGAGAACATTCGCAATGCCAGCAGACCGCGAAGTGCCGCCGGTTCGGTTAAGAAGCATAGGAGCAACAAAGTCAGCACCCCTAAAGCCGTATCCAGTCCATCCTCTGTGTGTGCCTTTCAGTGTGGCCAGCGGGATAGTGGAGCTCGTTTGTGGGTTTCCTTGCCAACGCCTCCTCGGGGAGCATCAGGTCAAAAGCGGGACAATACGACCAGTCCTGCTCGGACTTTGTACACCGTTCGGGGCAGCCTCTCATCGCCGTTTGCCAAACGTCGCAAGCCCCTTGTTATCTTGCCACCTCTGCGGCGTCCTCATCATGGCCACAATCGAAGCCAGAATCCGGAATTAAGTGCGTCCAATTTATCCCTGCATCGAACTCTTTCCAGCAGCACGTTCTTTGTAGCCGACGAAGAGGATGGAAATTTGGATAACGTTTCAACGAGCACCTTTCAGATGGATGGAAGTCAGGAGGAACTGCTGGTGGATAAAGACAGCAGTCAGGAGGAACTGCAGATGGATAATGACGAGAGTCGGGAGGAATCCCCTATAGCTCAAAATAAAGCGAATGCTACTAACAGCTCCGTGTACTACAGCGCAAACGACAAAACGCAAGAGGGAGAATCTTCACAAGAAAGTGCAGAAGCAATAGAAGAGGAACCACGGGATATGCAATTCAGGCCCAACCATCGTCAGGACTTTTCTGAAAGGCCTTTCTTACTGGAAAGCTCTAATTCTGATATATCTTTAGAAATTCCAAAGAAATCTTACGATCACAAAGAAGACTCGTCCTCGCAGAAAGTAGAAACGGAACAAACCAATGCGATAATCTATGTAGATAGCCCCTCCCAGGTTACAACCGATTCCGAATCTTTGGATTCCAAGAGGATAGAGATAAATGATAAGCTGTCCCCGGCCGAAACATCTAGCCAACTCGACGAAGATGCTTCATCGGTAGAACCAACCCGCCTAACAGGTGGATCAGAAGCCTTGCAATCACCTAAAAGCTCTACAGGAAGTGATCATATCGATGATAGAGAATACACTCCGGATAATATAAAGAATCAAGGCAGAAGCGTATCCCAAAATGTTCTTTCCTCAGAAAATGAATTAAATGAAATGATGAAGGCGAATGATAAGGATATGAGTGATGATGAGGTCACCCTGGACACAGTTTGCAGTGTGCATGGTCTGGAGTTGTGTGTTCAGGAGGTGGTGCCGATAAAGCAAGAAGATTTGGAGAAAATGACTGATTTTGGGGGAATGTTTGAGGATGGCTTTGGGCCGGTAGAGAAAGATGGCGAGGACCATGTTCCAGTGACAATGAAACCAGAGTTTGAGTAATCTAAGAAATGCTGAGGAACAGAAGATGAAGATTAGAAACCGTTGCCCTTTTATACATTTTATAATCGCCTATAATTTTAACACTGCTTGACATGAACTTTAATTTGAAATTTTCTTTTCCAACATTGTCAGTAACACATTATTATCAATCATTTATCTGCATCTTATTTTCTATAATGTTATGTGGTTGGACGAAAATAAAATGTAAAATATTGGATATGTAATCTTTTACTTTAAGCTGATTAACTAGAAACGTATTGTAGTTTGTAATGTATTACTAACTTTTTACGGCTAAGGGATAATAATTTAAATGGAAAATATTTTCAATCTTGTGTTTACATTATTATACTTAAGAATTGGTTTAGATTTAATATATGTTTATAAAAAGAAACTCCAACTTTTGTAAACTCTTTATAATATAACCGATTTAAATATATTAGTTTAAGTGTTAGCAGTAAAAATCCCCTCCCAGTGTTATAGCATTGTAAGCACATCTCCAATGTTTTGTGTTAGTTGTGCATTGTCAAGTGTGTACATCCGTCGGTTGTGGGTCTCAGAATCATACTCAACACATTTGTTTCACAACGCACAACTCCTGCACTTTTGTTTCTAGCACTTATATCTTACTTGGCCCAAAAGTATGCGTTCCTGTATTCACCTGGGCAATACATGGACGCCTGCATGAAAATGGGACCAATTGAGCAAGAGGTCTATGTCATACACAAGGTCGTGCCCGTCAGCAAGCACAACTATCCGCCAGTCCACGATGGCAATACGAGTGTGCAACATAACGAAAGTGTAGCCGTATTTAAAGGCACTGAAACAGGCATTATCAGTAGCACCCCCATTCGAACTGCCATGGGATCAGTTTCGTTGCCGGATGAGTGTAATCAGTCAAGTTCAGGATTTTCATCAACTCCGTATCGCACCATTTCCCATTTTGGCTTCAATTGTCCACTGATTACCTCGCCAACCATTTTGCTGCATCCGGAACATCGATCCATTTGGCAGACAGTGGCCGAGCAGCGCGAGAAGGTGGTGTCCTTCATCGATCTGACGACCTTGAGCCTGGATAACCGCAAGCTGCTGAATGTAGTGACAGCCACACAGCCCAGCCAACTTCAATCGCAATCGTTTGTCTCTGAGAAGCACATTCAGCTGGAGGTTTCCCCGCCAAAGCGGAAGCAGAGGGTCTACAGTGCCACTACCAGCAGCGGCTTGGATGACAGTCTAGATGAGCTGGACTCCCTGATGAGCGGCCTGGCCATCTGTACGCCACGCAGGCGGGATCAGGACAGCGGTCTGTACCGCAGCTACACCTTTTTACCCAACAATCATGCTTATCCCGAGGATACGGATGCCAATAACAGAGGCCAGGCGGATCGGGAGCGACCTGAGGCCGATCAGGAGGAAGGGTTCCGTTGCACGGAAGACAGTGGCCTGGGCGGTTCGGCTCCCGGCAGGCGCCCCCGACTGGCCACCACCAGCAATGATTCGTCCACCCAAGAGGCCGAGGCCTACTCCCAGGGCAAACACGTCAAGCTGACTCTGAGCAGCACGCCCACACAATCCCCAGCTACCATAGAGATCCTGATCAACGTGTCGCTGCGCAATGCCGAGTGCGTCCAAACGGTTCAGACGCACGAGCAGGAGTTCCGGACCAAGCTGGAGAGGGTGATCGACGAGGAGATCCATTACATATCGCAGCACCTTGCCTATAAGCACCGTCAAGCGGAGTTGCTGCAGCAGCAGGCGACTGCGAGGGCTCCTTTGGCCACGCCTTCTGCCACAACAATGCCTCCGCCACCACCACCGCCTTCTTCATCGTCTCTGGTGCAGCGCAGCAATTCGGCGCCGGAGCTGTGCCACACGTATAGCTATGTGGCTGTGGGAATGGCGGATATGTCGACCAAGCAGGATCAAGGCTCGCCACAATTGCCAGCGGAGGGTGAACCTCTAAATGATATACTCAGCAGTCTGGAGAAAGAACTGGAGCGACTACTAAACAGCGTGGTGGCAGCTCACATGCTGCACAACAGGGCCATCATTCACGAGTGCCGGGCTCGCGTCTCCCAGTTGGCCGAGGGATTGGCCGCCCCTTAGATATATTCCAGTTTTGGATAACTAATTTACATCTTCACTTTTGTTTAAATGTTTGTAAACCGACAATAGTGAAAGGATTGTATAATACTACTTAAATAAGTTTAATCATGAAATTTGTAAATCTAAAAGTAACTTTTGCATTTTTACCTGTTTAAAATGTTTAGAAAGTAACGAAAGCACTTTATGAAAATGCAAATCTACCCGTTTATAAACTGAAACTAATCCAACCATTGTACAACTGAATCTTCTGTAAAATTGTTAAGTTTAATTTTGTCGAATCTTAATTTTTGTTTTATATTTTTATAATTTAAATAAAATAAAACTTGTTTTCATTATAAAACTGCAAGCTTTAGATTAAGAGTTCATACGCGTTCATCCTAACTTTAGATAAGTTTAATCAGTGTCCAGGTAACATATTTCATTTTTTATTTATGTTTATGTTTTGTGCATGTCTGCTTGCTAATTAATATTGATTGCCTATACTGCTGCATGTCCTTGTGTTTGATTTCCCAACCCCAAACTCCATCTGTGTACTAATACACCCTCAACCAACAAAGACATTTAATACATTTCATGTTTTAGTTAGATTCTGTAAAGTGCGTGTCCAAAAGGTGAAAGTACTTGCGAAATTAATATTTAATATTATGTGTGCGTCCACTGAGTTACATTTGTAGGAGAACCAAACCATTTACGCTGCTGTATTCCGTATTAACGAAAGTTTTCGCCCCTTTACAACAGGTGAAAACGTACAAAATGGCGATCATTCGGAGGCACACTTGAGCACCTTCTCCCAGAGCAGTAAAGAGGTAAGTACATCTGATCAGATTCAGGATCAGCGATCACTTCTCGAAATCACAAATAGTAGGGTGATTGTAAAGGGTGAAGTTACAGCCAGTAATAGCTTCATCGTTTACAACCAGCCATACAAAATCATGCATTATGCTAACCCCATTTGAATTACTAACCGAAGCGCAACCGATATTCTCACTGCAAATTTCTATTACGGTTCCAGGATGTCTCCACGGACGGGTCACCCAAGAAAGACAAGAAGAAGAAGAAGGGCCTGCGCACACCGTCGTTTTTGAAAAAGAAGAAGGAGAAGAAGAAGGCCGAGGCCTAAGCCTAAGCTTGAGGAGCGGGATCAGTAGGAGTAGCAATCTTGACACCCTCCCACCATCAGTGGGAACCGAGTAAACTAACGACAATGAAACCACGAAAATAAGGAAACTGTAGCCAGATCAGCAAAAGAAGCATTATATAAGAGAGAGGCCTAAATAAGCAACAAATGAGCAGCTAAAATCGATAACGATGCATCTAAGAGGAGGATACCCCGAAGGCATCCCCACCAGCCCCCAATTCGCATTCACAGCTTATATCTATTATATAATATAATTGTAATTTTTAATTTATACGATGTCCACGGCACCCAAAACAGCAACGCAATCCACACAATTTGTATGATAACGAAATCGGAGATTCGCAGATTCACACGCAATAACCGACACGCCACTTTGTTCTATACAAGTAACTTGAAAAAAAAATCTTCTAGATGTATTAGCTTTTAAACAAGAAGACTACGTAAACACATTACATAGTAAAACAAATGAACAGAAGGAAAGGGTCGAAATTCCCAGGCAGCAAAGATTTGTTTAAAACAAAGACAACTTTTGTCTTTAGATGCATACAAGCGTGGTACATGCGTATGTACTCATAATACTTAAATGCAATATTTTTTATAAATGCAATAAAATCGATGACAACAACCACAATTTGATATTCTTTGCATGTGTATGTGTGTTTTGTCAAATCGCTTTTTATGTTTTGTGTTCTCTTGTTTTGTTTTTAAAAATCCGGGCAGCCACACTTTGCACACAAACGAATGAATAAATATGTATACATACATGCAGCAATTGTATTAGTTTTTTATATAAATAATTATATATTTTTATGTACGTAAAACTGTTTATACATACATATACATATATATATTTATAAAAACCAATAAATTATGAAGAAAACGAAAATCCAAAAACACACACCCGCATTAAATCATGCGATTATTCTGAGGAAAGCAGAAACAACACAATCACATAGAAGAAAGGGGAATTTCCCGTAAAAAACCCAAAAAGTTTCGAATTTCAGCATTTCTTTTGTAAGTAGATGTGCTTGATTTGAAATCACTCTCCAATTATATTCGAAATGAGTACTGCAACTAACTAAATACGACTGCCATAGCATGTAAAACCGTAAGGCACAACTTAATCGCATTTAAAAATTTCAAATTAACTGCATTGAACTTTAAACGACCCCGATCATCAAAGCCAGTTAAATCGAATGTTTCTGCTTTTCCCACCAAAACCCACCCATTCACACACAAAAACACACTCTATATACAACATAATACATGCATTGCTGAGCCTTAGACACAAAAAACAGCAAAATAAATACTTACGATAATTATATAAAGTATAATTAAACTGATTATTTGCGCAACGACAGAAGCTTATTTCTAGCAACTTTTTTGCGTCATCAAAGCAAAAAAGTCTGTATAATTTTGTCCCTAGATTAATCTTAGAAATTTGTCAATATTCTCACTCTGTGCAAATAAAAAAAAAAAACTTGAAGAAATCAAAACGAAATGCCGGAAAGTTTTTTCTTAAAGTTCGTTTAGAGTATAAGAAAATGCATACAAATATATATATTTAAAATCGTATTATACAAAAAAAAAAACACGACACACACGAAGGAGCAAACACATAATAAATAAAAACTTAAAAATTGTACAAAATTCAAAAGTATTCGGAAAAATGTCTTTAATTGGTTTTTTTAAAATATTATTTAAAAGGTAATTCTTTTGATGACTTGATTGAAGGCGAAAGGAAGCTTTTATTTGGTTTTCTAGGAATGTAGCCAATTATAAATTTAGATGTAATCAAGAAAGTCAAAAATCTCAAGTCAAATTTTGCTTTTTAAAAAATATACAATATTATTTTTAATCCTTTAAAATTTACGACAGATTTGTAGAGGTTTTTAACGAGATGATGCGAAATCACAAAAACAAAAAATCTTTTAAAATCTTTTGAAATAACATTTAATAAAGTGGGGCCTCACTGTGATTTTCCATTGTTTTTCAGCGATGTGGCAACTCTGATCAGCTGTATTATCGTTTCTTTGTTGTGTTTATATATTGTGACTCAGTGCGAAACGAAACTGTGATAAAACCTCGAAATTGAAACGAAATTTAGTCTGTCACAAAAAATACAAGTGTCAAGATGTCTCTGATCAGCGATGAAGAGTGGGTGGAGTACAAGGTGAGGATCCCTATATCTCGAGCCTACAACGCAATATACCTAAAATACAATCCTTAGTCCAAATTCGACAAGAGCTACGAGGCTGAGGAGGATCAGATGCGTCGTGAACTGTACGCAAAGTCCAAGGCCCGCATTGATGAACATAATCAGAAATTCGAGAAGGGAGAAGTGACCTGGAAAATGGGCATCAACCATTTGGCTGACCTCACCCCTGAAGAATTCGCCCAGCGCTGTGGCAAAAAGCCGCCAAATTAAATACCAGAATCTCATCTATGGCTAATTTTAAAACAGTGATTTTTTAAAGACAGTAATCTCTCTGTATTTCCATAAATATGCATTTGTATTTATATATAATGTTTTTCGTTCACCCACCCCCAAAATAAACAATATATCAGCTGTTTTGTACATTTCAATGATTTTGGTCTTTTTGTGTTCTGGTCACTTTTTGAGGGAAAAAACAGTTCATTGCTATTTGGTTCGATGAACCGGTGTTTATTTCGTATGCAAAATATGCAAATAAATAGGTTCATTTATAAAATGGTAAAATTCCATTCCAAAAATATGTATGGACGACGTGCATTAAACATATATAGATGATTAATGTTAGTCTGGAATTTTGTTCGATTTTCTTTTTGCACTCGTATGAACTAGTTCCGGTTCTTTTCACTTGGAGCGATTCAGTGAACCGAACTGCAGTGCCGACGAGCGGCAGTTCACACACAACATTTGAAAGTTTGTAAACTTTTCCTTTCAATCACATAGACACATCGATACACGTAGTTATTTGTTTTTTTAATAACACCAAACACCTCTTGTTATAAGCGCGTAATCCATTGTTTCCGGTCCAATCTCTTGCAGCAGCAGTAGCAGAACCTCGCAGCCCAGCCAACGATGTCCCGAATCATGCGTGTGCCATCGATTTTGGCCAAAAATGCAGTCGCCTCCATGGTAAGTATGTTTTCCGGTTGAAAAAAATTGGGATATACCATGTAATAGTGGTTATACAACCGGGGTCTATAGAGAACCCACGGCTCGTGATGTGACAACAGAGAAAGATCAAGAAATTGGCCAAAAAATGCGCCGCCCCATAGTTGTGTTATGTAATTTCGTCAATTTTCAGGGGCCAGGTGCTAATAATGGCCCTTCTGCTCGTTCAACTGCTGGCCATATAGCGTATAGAAGTCTAAGTAATTGTCTTTTGCAATTAACGTGATTTTAAACTGAAAAGTAAGGTGTGCAGCAGCGAGGTTATGTTATGCCTGCGCCCCGCCCCCTTTAACATTTCCCCTCTAAACTAGTGATATCGTGCATTTCGCTATGCGTGCAACGAATCCACTTGAAAACATTCAGTTTTGGATCAGTGACACGCCTCAAAAAGCTTTATAAGTACCGCTCAATCGGGAGAATTGGCATAGAAGAGAGGCTAATTTAGTAAGACAAAAAGAGAGAGAGAGAGAGAGACAGGGAGATTGGAAGATTGGGAGGCACGTCGGTCAGCTAACAAAACTAACAGCTGATTATACAATTGAGCTGATCACGGTGCTGAACCCCCCCGACCCCTTCCTCAGATTGTATACCCCTCGAAAAATGGGCAGTACAATTATTTAATTTGTCATTTACATAAGCTGTTATCAGTGCAAGTCTCTCTTTCTGCCTGTATTATCTACCCACAATTGGTGTGCTACGTCATCAGAACATCTCTATAGAGGTGGTTTAGTACTCCCCTCTATCTTAATCTGTTAATCTTGTTTTTTTATTTTGCCATAACTAGCTGGGGAAGTTCTAGTTGCATGTACTTTTTGTGCACTTTCCGGTCTTTATTTTTCGGAATCTTCTGATAAGATAACAGTCCTTAGATATTGCGGATACATAATTATTATGGGTCTCTTACTATTTCATAAACATTTGTGATCATTATAGACGTCTTTACCCCTACCAGGCTTATGAGGCTTAGGCAATCCTTTAGAATTTTACTTATATTATGTTAATACTTCCATACAAATGTTTATAAGTTGCAACTTATTTAGAGGAACGGCAACTAAGACAGTAATCTTTCAAGTTTACGTAATTTTTTCACAAATGATTGTTAATTATGGTTGAACGACTAACACAAACAATGGATTGATGACTTTATAGACAAGCCGAGGTTTTAAGTCAGTCATTTTTGTTCATATTGCAAACTGCAGTGAAGGGCGATAAATTAATCAACAGTTCAATATGTACATAATGTTATGATAGAAAATATATTCTTTTGTATTAGTAAGGAAAAATAAATTAAAGGTCAACAAGTGATGAGACCACTCTACTTGACGTTTATTATATAAGATACTATTTGAATAGTTTACCTTAATAGGTTTTTATTTAATTTGTTAAATGAAAAACAAGATCATTAATCCCTACCTATCTCTTACAGCAACGTGCCACCGCGATCGGAGTGCAGCGCAGCTACCACATCACACACGGCCGCCAGCAGGCCTCGGCGGCGAATCCGGACAAGATTTCGAAGCAGTATCCGGTGGTGGACCATGCCTACGATGCGATCGTTGTGGGAGCAGGAGGAGCCGGCTTGCGGGCGGCCTTTGGCCTGGTGGCCGAGGGATTCCGCACGGCGGTGATCACCAAGTTGTTCCCCACCCGCTCGCACACGATCGCCGCCCAGGGCGGTATCAATGCGGCGCTGGGCAACATGGAGGAAGACGACTGGAAGTGGCACATGTACGACACGGTCAAGGGCTCCGATTGGCTGGGCGACCAGGATGCCATCCACTACATGACCCGCGAGGCCCCCAAGGCGGTGATTGAGCTGGAGAACTACGGCATGCCCTTCTCGCGCACCCAGGACGGAAAGATCTACCAGCGCGCCTTCGGTGGACAGAGTCTGAAGTTCGGCAAGGGTGGACAGGCCCATCGCTGCTGTGCTGTGGCGGATCGTACTGGACACTCCCTGCTGCACACACTCTACGGCCAATCCCTGAGCTACGACTGCAACTACTTTGTGGAGTACTTTGCCCTGGATCTGATCTTCGAGGATGGCGAATGCCGCGGCGTGCTGGCCCTCAACCTGGAGGATGGCACACTGCACCGCTTCCGCGCTAAGAACACGGTCATTGCTACCGGCGGCTACGGACGCGCCTTCTTCTCCTGCACCTCGGCGCACACGTGCACCGGTGACGGTACCGCCATGGTTGCCCGCCAGGGTCTGCCCTCCCAGGATCTGGAGTTCGTGCAGTTCCACCCCACCGGAATCTACGGCGCTGGCTGCCTCATCACAGAGGGCTGCCGCGGAGAGGGTGGATACCTGATCAACGGCAATGGCGAGCGCTTCATGGAGCGTTATGCCCCGGTGGCCAAGGATCTGGCCTCCCGCGACGTCGTCTCGCGGTCGATGACCATCGAGATCATGGAGGGCCGTGGCGCTGGACCCGACAAGGATCACGTGTACCTGCAGCTGCACCATCTGCCGCCCAAGCAGCTGGCTGAGCGCTTGCCCGGCATCTCCGAGACCGCCATGATCTTTGCCGGCGTGGATGTGACCCGTGAGCCCATTCCCGTGCTGCCCACGGTGCACTACAACATGGGCGGTGTGCCCACCAACTATCGCGGCCAGGTGATCACCGTCGACAAGGAAGGTAAGGACGTGATTGTGCCCGGACTCTATGCCGCCGGAGAGGCTGCTTCCAGCTCGGTGCACGGTGCCAACCGTCTTGGTGCCAACTCTTTGCTGGATCTTGTTGTCTTCGGACGTGCCTGCGCCAAGACCATCGCCGAGTTCAACAAGCCCGGTGCCCCAGCTCCCACCCTCAAGGACAACGCCGGCGAGGCTTCGGTCGCTAATCTGGACAAGTTGCGCCACGCCAACGGCTCGATCACCACCGCCGATCTGCGCCTGAAGATGCAGAGGACCATGCAGCACCATGCTGCTGTGTTCCGTGACGGACCCATCCTTCAGGATGGTGTGAACAAGATGAAGGAAATCTACAAGCAATTCAAGGACATCAAGGTTGTCGATAGGTGTGTTATAAATATTCTAATTTTCTTGGTTCTCGCTAACATTCAGTTTATATTAAAGGTCGCTCATCTGGAACTCCGATCTCGTAGAGACGCTGGAGCTGCAGAACCTGCTTGCCAATGCCCAGATGACCATTGTGAGTGCTGAGGCGCGCAAGGAATCGCGAGGTGCTCATGCCCGCGAGGACTTCAAGGTCCGCGAGGATGAATATGTAAGTTTCCGTTAGAATCAACCTGCCAAACAGCTTGCTAATGGTCTTTAATTCTTTGCAGGATTTCAGCAAACCCCTTGATGGCCAGCAGAAGAAGCCCATGGATCAGCACTGGCGCAAGCACACGCTCTCGTGGGTGTGCAATGACAACGGAGACATTACGCTCGACTACAGAAACGTGATCGATACCACGCTGGACAACGAGGTTACCACTGTGCCGCCAGCGATCCGCTCCTATTAAGTCTAGACTTGGAGTTGCAGGACACCCGCATACATACCCCATACCATCACACAATCACATTTACGGATGTCTACTTAAACGTCTTTGTGGGCGCCAGTAAAACAATTTGTCAAGTCGCCAATGTGCTGCAAAGTGCTATCAACTGATAACTAGGAACTGGGCAGCGGTTCCTGGCGTTTTGCGATGAAATGTAAAACCAGCTTTTCTGTACATCCTATATATTCTTTATATATCAAACTTTGCTGTTTCTATTTATTTTTGTACGCTGCCCTCCATTTGGTTACTGTTTGGTTGTCGGTTATTTACGATTCTTCATAAGCGAATAGTGTGTACGAGTAGACAACGAGTTAGGTTTGAGGCGATTTTGACGACGCAGCCTGATCACAAGCAAATGATAAAACAAATCCAACTACAATTTTCTAGTATTTGTTAAACTTATTAAATTATTAAAACGAAAACATGTAAAAAACAATAAAAACAAAAGTCGAAACCATTTGCTATAAAGTAAATAAAAGTGATGAAGATTAAGTGCGCAATGAAATACATTTTTCATTTAGCCGCGGAAGACGTGAAATTGGTTTGGGTCAACATCCAGCTGTTTTAAAATATCTACGGCAGCGGTGTTGAAACCACTTGGACCACATATGGCCACATAAGTACATCGTTCCGGCTGCTTTTTCTGGAACATTGGGGTTAAAAGCTCCAGAGATATCCTTTGAGGACTATCCTCCGCTTGGGAAAGATAGTTTGTGCATCTAAATCTCTCGTCCTGAGAGTGTATTGCCTCTAGTTTCTCCTTTAACCAAATGTCCTCTTGGGTTTTGTTGAAGTACATCAGTTTCAAGCTTTCACTATGGATGTTTAAAATATGAAATAATGTTTGGTTTCAGAGCTCATCATTAACTTACATTCGGTTGGTATTTCTCTTCAGGATTGGTTGAATTAGACTTAAAATGGGCGTTAAACCACTTCCTGCTGCAAGCAGTAGAATGTTTCTATGTGCA
This sequence comes from Drosophila subpulchrella, assembly GCF_014743375.2. Lineage (NCBI taxonomy): Eukaryota > Metazoa > Arthropoda > Insecta > Diptera > Drosophilidae > Drosophila > Drosophila subpulchrella. The sequence goes on from NC_050611.1 coordinate 15,399,762, forward strand.
GTGAGTTCAGAGAGCTGGAAAGTTCCACGGGGCGGACTCAAATGGACGCGGGAACCAGCTTGGAGCTGATGCAGGTGACAGGAAACGGGTCCATTGGGATACCTTTTGATCAGAAAGCTTAAGCACTCTAAACTAGAAGGGCAGTCCTTTTCTAAATTTAGGAAGGACTGATCCACAGGTGTGTAGCTTCGCTGAATGGCTCCACCTTCCAGCGGCACTTCTATATCCACATGGTAACCCACTGGCAGTACCATAAGTACCTCCCGCTGAACACTTTGCAGTCTGAAGTCAAAGGAATCGTGATTGAAATCCTTGCTGTAAGTTACTTCGTACTCGTAGGTTTCTTCTTGTGCGCTAGTGAAGTCCAATTTGCTGGTTACATGGGTGCCATATGTCGGCCAAGGTTCCGCCTCTTCCTTGCCCAGGACCAACTCAATCTTTCCCGTCTCTGCACCGATTTTCGCTGCCTTTGGAGGCCACACCACCTTGTTGGTTAGCTGGAAGTCAAATGTGTGCCAATTGTGCTGGATTAAAACCCGTACAGTCAGCTGCAGGGAATCTTTTCGCCGGACTAGCAATCCCGGATTGGCCAAGCTGCGTGTGTATAAGATTAGGGTAAGTTCGCTCCTCTGCTGGATCCAATCGAAACGAGGCACAATCTCTGGAGGCTTCAGAATCACACTGGTAATCTGAGGAGTATCTTTCGGTGGTTTTGTCTCATTCTCCTTCAGTGGTCCCACGTAGCATTTCCCCAGCAATTGCGGATAGTTCACCCAGGCGTGCACCTCGTCAAAGAGTTTGGTTGCATCGCTACCAACTCCCCGCATGAGTTCGTCCACTCCGCCCGGATGGAAGTCCATGTAGCGGGTGACATTGAACACACGACCTCGTATCGCCATCCAGGCGTCGTCGACCTTGTTGTGCCGGGCCAATTCTAGCCGGGAGACGGGCACCGCACGTCCTCCGGTTCCCGATAGATCTGCTCCAGAATTGCACAGCCTTATCCAGCTCATGAGAGAGTAGCCCGGCTTTAGGGCACACTTGTTGCGGGGATTGCCGGTGGCCGAGCCCGAAGCGGAGGATGATGAGGATCCATTGGAGCTGGGATTCAGTTTCTGAGGCGCGGTTACGGGCAATTGGAGGCCACCGCCGGATCCACCAAGAGCCACCAATTGTGGTGGCCTCATCGTTTTGTTACTGGCAGGGGGTTTGAGGGACGGATCGGACATTATCAGTCCTAAGAAGCGTTAACCACGGGAATCAACAAGCTAGCAATGGACACATCAATCAGCTGTTTTAGCAAGTGGTTCCAGGAACCAGTGAGTTCGTCGTAAGGAACTAGTTTTCCGCATTTTGGCGGTTGATTTAAAATTATAAATAGGAATATAAAGCTTATTATTTATTTAAAAGAATACTTAAAATAAATCTGGAAAGCTTTCTTTTCTTTTTCTTCGAAAATACTCTAGCATACTAGCAAGATAGAGACTAAAACTATTACACGGGAACCCGATTATATCACTTTTAAAGTTTTAGCTTCGAACTGCCAATTTCAAATACGTTACACTAAAAACAAATATTAAAGACGTGAATCTCAGATATAATTTCCTATCAAGTTTTGTTTTATCAGAATACTGTTGAAATCCCAATTTTAATTTGATATTTCAAATTTATTTTACGCATTTTTAAAAAACCTTTTTTATTAAAACTTATAGCGGTGGTAATCCGCAGGCCACTCAATCAGCACCGCAAAATCTGGGAATGTTTTGGCAAAATCCTGGGCTATTGAATCGCCTGTCGAATTCATAAATTGTCTGGCGACTCCAATTTGAACGACGGACTCATTAAAATCGTTACCGGATTTCTGGAAAATAACATATTTTAAGCAAATCTATTAATATTTCATGAACCAGCCGCATACCTGAAGTTCAAGAGTTAGGATTACTGGTGAATTATCCACACCGGAGCTAAAGTACATATAATATGGTGGGCTGGTGGTCAAGTAGCTCTCCTCTAAAGACCACTTGGTTATGGTTACGTCCTCTTCAGGCTGGATAAACAAACTTGAGTGATCCGTGAAAAAGATCTTGACCTCGATGAGCAGGGTATTGCCATTATCTATTACTGTTCTATTTAGGAGCTCAAGGGGCTTTTCTGGAACCGTCTCTACGGGCGTATTCCGAGGCAACCACATTCCGTTCAAACGATTATTCATATAACGGACATCGGGGATTGGCATACCGCACAGCATGTACTTTTCACAATCCGATTCCAAGCTTACCATTCCGGTTAAATTCACATTGGCTTCAACTAAAGGAGCATAACCACGTCTATCCTGGAAATTAAACAGATATCCGGACTCATCCTTACTAACTGTTCCGCTGAATTCGTAAAAGATCCGACGCACGTGCTTTAAAAGATAGGAAAGTCGGTTTAATAGAATATCTAAAAGTTTGAATTTTAGTTGTCTTACCAAATAGTAAACCCTTTCCACACTTGTCTTAGGACGATATGGGAAACCAATTTGAGTAGAGCTGGCTATATAAATAGTAGCGGCGCTTATGGCCATCAGGGTTACAATAATGAAGCCGGATCTATGCGACCTATTAACAAGCAAAATCTAAAATGGACTCAGAAAGTTAGCAAACATCGATGATTTAAAGAAACAAAATAAACATACCAAAAAGCCTAGGGACAGTACAGTACCCATGGCGACCAAGGCAGAAATTATCAGGTCGGGATTTGTATTTCTTTATAAGAAAGTATCAGTCAGAATATATTAAAATAAAACTATTTCAAAACTCACTGTCCAATACGACCCATCATCGGAGTAAGAATGACAATAAATGTGTAGAAAAGGTAGCTGTTGTACAGGAACGGAACCACCTGGACAATTTTCAGAACCACAGTCCAAGAGAAACCGCGGTCATGTAGAGAGGTCAATAGATTAAGAAACAAGGGAATAACGTAGAAGACCAGAGTCCACGTAATAATATAGGTCGTACGCAATCCGTAGAAATTTAGAGCAACACAGAGAAGTGATAGGATAATGGCATGTCCATGAAGAGCCATTTGTAGTTGCTGCGCATACGTAAGATTCTTCTGAGAAGATAGTAATTTTAAAATCTAGGAAATAAGCAGTAAAATTTAAAAATAATGTACTTACATAATTCTGAATTCTCAGATACACAAAACTAGGCAGAGCCAGACCCACAAGACTGGGGCACACATAAAGGCCTAAAGAAAGTGCCGGAGTGCTGAAATAGGTCATGGTTAGACCATGCTTATCAAACATATATGCAACCAATATGGGCAGAGCTAGACCCATTACAAAGGCAACGACTTGGACTATAAGAATCGGGATGAACCAAATTAGGATCTTCGTAAAAGCCACATTGGATTTTACCGCCATGCGTAACAGTGATATGTAGACTAGGATGATAATTACTCCGGCAACGGCATAGTTTAGAATTATACCATTGCTCTCTGAATATCTGACAAAGAACAGTCCCAAGACATCAAAGAAGACTGTTGTTCCTTCAACCTTTGGATAATACCTTTTTGTAGTTAAAAGAAAAGTGGTAATTTGTTATATCTTACGGTTGTGTCATGCAGCTCTGGGGCATTGGCCAGGGCTTTAACTAGGCCTAAAAGGTTGTCTCCTGTGTTTTGAATAGCAGCTCGAGGAATTACATCATAACTATCGTACTTTGTGTGATATACATAACCATTGACACACTGACCCAGATCCAGTCCTGCAGGATAATCAAGAGTAATAATATAATTCCAGTTAAATTAAAGGTTTGTAGTTTAATAACTTACCGACGAGATTTCCATAAGCTACAAAGATACGATAATCTGTGTCCGATGGTATAAGACCAGTCTGAAAGATTTCTTCAGCCATAGTGGTGGCAAATGGATGTTTTGCATGGTTCTTGTAATACTAAAATAAGAAAGTTCTTCATTTAAAATTATGTTTTTGAAATATAAATATAAACAGCCTTACATCGAGAAGCCAGGGGTTATTGGGTCCTGTCTGGAAGAGGATTTCCCGACTTCCGCTGCCGGCTGCATCCAGATTTATTAAGACTCTTTAAAATAAAAAGTTAATATAAGAAGTAAGCGGATAAATTAAACAATCTTGTACAACTAACTTGCAGTTTGGAGCCCATTTGTGTTGGGTAATGAAACCGTGCGATGCCAGCAGCGAACTCTCCTCGGCTCCATTGAGGAGAAAGATGATTGTGTGCTTAAAATTTTCCTTGGACGTTGTATACACTCGCAGTACCTCCAGGACAGATACTACCATGTGACCCGCATCACCGGCAGACGGAGTAGTAGGCTTGGAATCAAAGTGGGTGTTGACCAGCAGGTAATCCTCACTTGTGCAGTTCTTGGGCGTCACTTTGATCACGATATTCTGCACTGCCTGATATTGGCATAGGGCACCGGACCTGACATACGAACCGGAAACTATTTGTCGGTCAATCTCCATGTCAAAAAAGTCTTCTAAAACGTTTGCCTGAATTAAGGCCAGTTCGCTCAGTAAGAACTGAACGGTTTTGTTCTCATTCGCATCGCTGCCGACGAGCTTTGTGCCGATCTTATCGAAGTCGTAAAGATTGGATTGGGCGCGTTCGGCGATGAAAACTCCCTTGGACACATCATCCAAGGTATTGGCACGAGGAAGGCGATAGAAAAGAGGTACCACAACGCCCAGGAAAAGGAAACCCCATAACAAAAAAGATACACCGGTAAAATTCCAGGAACTCTTAGGGATGTTTGTCTTTTTTCGCAAAGCCCTCTGTAATGTGGCTGTCTCTACAGAATCGTTGGTTAACTAAAACAAATTATAAAACGTTAATCAAAAATTCCAAGTCTTGCTGAATTTTACCTACAAGAAAATCCTTGTCTACCATTTTCTTGCTTTGTGACGATTCCTCCGCCAAAACTAGACTGAAATTAGTTCAAATACTTGGGCCTTTATATCCAAAATATAGACGGTTCATAATAATAATAGCCCATTGCAAATCAATTGCACGTTTGCTTATCGTAAACACTGGCAATTTAGATTATTCTTTATAACCATTTTAAACCAATAAAAGTTGAGGTAGTCTTACTGAGATTCGACGAAAAAAAAGAATTTTTATTGCAGATAATATTTTTATTGATTAACTTAATATTATTATAGTGAAGTATTGAAGTAACAACTAGGCTCTAAGTCAGATCCAGCTATTTGATATCACTTGTGATAAGTGATTTTTATGGTTTCAGACCTTGATGCTATATAATAGTTATACAGTTCGTGCCCTTCAAAACTGATAAAGTAGTTGGTCAAAATAGGTTTTCAATTCAAAGAATATTTACTAATGGAATTCTTTATTATTTACGAAATTCAAATTCATACTAATTAATCAACTTAGATTCGGTCTAAAATATGTATCGGTGGTAGTCCGCTGGCCATTCAATCAGGACCGCGGAGTCGGGGAATGTCTTGGCAAATTCCTGAGCAGTTATATCGCCTGAAGTATGCATAAACTGTCTGCCAACTCCGATTTCACAGACTGGTACGTTGAAGTCTCCGTTGGATTTCTAGAAAATCAAACCGAATACGATTTAATATGAATTTCTGGAACAAGGTGCTTCAACGTCTTACCTGAATCTCAATAGTAACACTAAGAGGAGAATCATCTACCCCGTAAGTGAAGAACACATAATAGGGTGGGGTAGTGGACAAGTAGCTTTCAATTAGCGACCACTTGGTGATGGTTGCATCCACATAAGGCTCAATGTACAGAGTCGAATGGTCTGTGAACCTTATCTCGAATTCGAACCGAACAGTGTTGCCATCTTCCAAAACAGTTTTGTTCAGAAGCACCAAGGGTTCATCGGTGGCAGGTTCAATGGGTATTTCCCGAGGCAACCAAGTTCCGTTCAGACGATTCTTCACATAGCGAGAATCGGGATATGGCACTCCGCACATCATGTACTTGGCACAGTCGGATGCCATGCTCACCATGCCAGTTAGATCCACTTTGGCTTCCAGTAGGGGAGCACTACCACGACGATCCTGGAAGTTGAACAGATATCCGGACTCATCCTTGCTAATGGTTCCATCGTATTCGTAAAAGGTTCGGCGCACATGCTGCAAGGGAAAATGGATGTTATCAAAAGGTTTCAAATAGCACTTTACTTATTTCACTTACCAAATAGTATACCCTTTCGACATTAGTCCTTGGACGATATGGAAAACCAATTTCCGTGGAGCTGGCAATGTAAATAGTGGCCGCACTTACGGCCAACAAAGCCAGCAGAATATAACCCGATCGACGTGAGACATTTATAAGCAAAATCTAAGGGTTACAGATAAGAAAGTAAAGAATAGTTTACAATCAAAGCAGTAAAAAACTTACCAAAAATCCCATTGAAAGAATAGTTCCCAAGGCGGCCATGGCAGAAATGATCAAGTCAGGATTGGTGGTCCTAAAAAATAAAACAAATTTAAAAACCATATTTCCTAAAAACACAGGCTAACTTACTGTCCAAAACGACCCATCATTGGGGTTAGAATCACAATGAATGTGTAGAAAAGATAGCTATTGTAAAGGAACGGGACGACCTGTGTCAGTTTTAAGATCCCAGTCCATGAGTATCCGCGATCCTGGAGAGTGCTCAGCAAATTAAGAGCCATAGGGATGACATAGAAGACCAGGGTCCACGTAATGATATATGTACTACGCAGGCCGTAATAATTGATGCCAATCCCAAGGATCGACAGAACAATAGCATGCCCATGGAGAGCCATTTGCAGTTGGTGGGCGTAGGTGATTTTCTCCTAGGGATAAAGATATTCGTTAGATCATAAGTTAACTAGTTGGTTAAATGTGTTAAGCTCACATTCTTCTGCAGCCTGAGGTAAATGAAACTGGGAAGAGCCAGTCCCACAAGACTTGGGCAAACGTACAGGCCGATGGAAAGAGCCGGAGTGCTGAAGTAGGTGAGCGATAGTCCGTACTTATCGAACACATATGCGACCACTATGGGAAGAGCTAGTCCCAGCACAAAGGCTATCACTTGAAGGACAAGGATGAGGACGAACCAGCCTTGGACCTGTGCTGCGGTAACGTTAGAGACATCCGCTATGCGCAAAAGAGATACATAAACCAGGATAATGGCCACCCCAGCCACGGCATAGTTGAAGGTTTTTCCATTGTCCGCCGAGTAGCTAACAAAGAACAATCCTAGGACATCGAAGAACACGGCTTTTCCGGTCTCCTAAAATGGAGAAACATTACAAGGTATTAAGTAAAATCTTGTCATTGCTTGAAAAAACTTACAGTGGTATCAGCCAATTCTGGGGCATTGGCAAGGGCTTTAACCAGAGCCAAAAGGTTGTCTCCCGTGTTCTGAATAGAAGCCCGAGGTATGATATCATATTGGTCGTACTTTGTGTGATAGACGAAACCGTTGCAAACCAGACCAATGTCATAACCTGTGTTATAAAATGGATTCATTTGCATTAATCCAAATTAGTATGTTAAGGTATTGTTCCTTACCAACGATGTCACCATAGTCGGTGAATATATCAAAGTCAGTATCCGAGGGCACAATACCAGTTTGGAAAATTTCCTCAGCCATGGTGGTAGCAAATGGATGTTTCGCACTCTCTTTGTAGTACTGCAATACATAGATAGATCAATGGAAATTTCCCTTTATAAAATGGTAGTAGTCTTCACCTTGACAAGCCACGTATTGTTGGGACCGGTCTGGAATAAAAGCTCCCTACATCCACTACCAGCTGCATCCAAATTAATTACGACCCTTTAAAAACAAAAATTGAAAGTTTAACTTTTTAAAGACTTATTAAATGTATTTTTTTTGACTAACTTGCAGTATGGTGCCCATTTGTGTGAAGTAAGGAAACCGTCAGAGGCCTGCAGGGAGTTCTCCTCGGATCCGTTGAAGAGGAAGATAATTGAGTGGGTTAACTTATCCGTCGAGGTTGTGATAATTCTGATCACCTCCATCATGGTCACAATCATGTGACCCGCATCGCCGACTGATGGACTGGTGGGCTTTGAGTCAAAGTGGGAATTCACCAGCAGGTAATTTTGGCTCGTACTGCCCTTGGGCGTTATTTTAACCACTATATTCTGCACAGCCTGATACTGGTATTGTGCTCCGCCCCTCACATACGAACCATAAGCAAGTTGATGGTCTATCTCCATATCGAAATAGTCTTCAAGAACATTCGCCTTAATTAGAGCTAGTTCTTTTAGAATATACTGAACGGTTTTATTCTCGTTTCCATCGCTTCCGACCAACTTGGTGCCAATCTTTGCAAAATCGTAGAGATTTTCCTGGGCGCGTTCGGCAATAAAGACTCCCTTGCCCACATCCTCGAGGGTATTGGCCTCAGGAAGGCGGTAAAAGAGGGGCACCACGACCGTTAGGAAGAGTGAGGCCCAGAAAATGACGAAGCCACCGTCCATATACCATGGAATTTTGGGTATCTGACTCTTAATTCCTGCATTCTTTTTCACACTGGCTGATTCAATCGAATCAAGTGATTCCGTCAACTAAAAAAGGTACTAGTTAGTTTACCAAGCACTTGAGGTTTCACAATTTCTTTCTTACAAGAAGGTCCTTGTCGCCCATTCTGCTCTGGTCTGCGGCTCTTGCTCAGAACGATATCTTTAACAGAATGAGGTTGATTGGAAAGTGGAGTCTTTTATATTCAAAAATCGGTCGGAATAACCTATGATTGCTATTAGCATTTTAGTTATCGCACGTGTCGGTTATTAAGATTATGATTTATTACCTATTTATTGTAATAAATGCGAGGGTGGGTTTGAGGTTAATCATTACTATTACTATATAATATTATACTAATATTAGTATTTTAAAAAATCTGTCTAAATCGATTGTTCGTTAACATTTTTACAGTATAGCAGTACAGTATAGTAAAACCTAATTTTGATCTAGACAATAAGGGTTCGTTTAGCACTTTTGTCTATATCGAAAATTAAATATAGTCTTCTTCAATTTAATTTAAAAAAAAACAGGGACTTAAACTAATAGAACTACCCTCGTGGGAATCAAAGAGTAATCAAACTTGCAGTTAATCACTATGTCTCAAGCATTTTTCCACTCTTTTTTTTAATGATTGCAAATCTTTATGGTTACAGACCCACCTCAAAATCAGTATTGCCAACCAATTGAACACATACAATTTGAATTGGAGCACCAGATAGCCCAACTTAAATGAGATAAGCTCATAAATATAATTATATCGATATTTGCCAAACATAATGATTATTTATGTTCCTATTTAATTAGTTTAATGTGCCTAAAATATACTCCTAGCACTTAAAATTGATTATTAACTTTTTAAAACCAGTAGACACTAACTCGAAAAGTTATTAACAGACATTTTATTCGGATGTTCACTTTAATAAATAAGTAATTCTAAAAATCAGAAATCAATAAAATTGTATGCAAAAGTTTAAATTTCTTAAAAATTCCAACATCAATTTAAATTGTTTTTGTTCATTTGTCTTTGTTCAATTCAAAGTACAATAAGAGAATAAATGTTTTCAATTTTTGAAAAGAAAGTTATAGAAAATGCGCTTGCCTACCCCACACAAAATGTTCAAATCTTTATTGTACCTTCTATGTATATGTATAATTATGTTTAATCAATCCCGATAATTTTCAACCGAAAATGTTTGACAGTTTTTAAGTGGTAAAATAATTTTAATACCCGTTACTCGTAGAGTAAAAGGGTATACTAGATTCGTCGGAAAGTATGTAACAGGCAGAAGGAAGCGTTTCCGACCCCATAAAACTGTGGCTCCTACAGTTTTGATGCTAGAATACAACTTTTAACTGAAATGTATTGTTCTAATCAATACCTATCGATTGACGCAAAAAAAATTGCCACGCCTACTTTAACGCCCACACACCGCCCACAAACTTCAAAAAATCGTAACTATGAACGCGGATATCTCGGAAACTATCAAAGATAGAGAATTGGGATTTCAGATTTGGATTCCATAGCCTTGAGCGCAGCGCAAGTTTGCTACGCGAATATTCCACGCCCACTCTAACGCCCACAAATCGCCCAAACCTACGGCGCCCACAATTTACATGCCAAAAAAAAATTGTAACTTAACTTTTAACTTAACTTAACTTTTACCTTTTTCAGTCACGCTTTGCTGCTTGCATATCTCCATTTCCCTTTTGTCCCTTTAGCTGAGTAACGGGTATCTGATATTCGAGGTACTCGACTATAGCGTTCTTCCTTGTTTTTTTTTTGAACTTACCACCATTCATTCCTTAGCGCATTCTCACAGGACGATCCGCTCAAGTCGCGCATCCTGGCCGTTGGCAATGATTTCAAGGGTGAGCAGACCTCGAGGAGCCGCGCTACGGGCTACAGATCAGAGAATTTGTCCACGGAACAAAGCTCAAAAAACATTCGACTATACACTAAAGTGCGGGCTACAGATCAGCGTATTTTTTCGACGAGGAGGAAGGGCCGCGCCACGGACTACAGAATGAATGTTCTAGCAAACAACAAAAATATCTTAGACTCACCATATCTCGACAATATTGAGAGCTTGAACACACTTACACCAAGAGCATTTTGGAATGGAAAAAATAAGCACTTTGTTAATTTTCGGGTTGTGTTGGTTTGGGGTAGCACTAATAAATTTTTAATATTTTACAAAGCAAGTTCAGAAAAAAATTGATGTGAACTGTTCACAAGTTCGAACGAATGGCATTCTACATCACCGGACTGGCCGCATTTTGTTTAGGAATCGACGGGTAGCGAAACTGAATTAAGGTGCATTCTGGTAATCGACAATGGATCGTACAGCCAACGAGTGCCGCGTGGGCTGGAGCGACTTCAAGCAGCCGGAGCTGCATTCCGCAAGGATCCCAAGAAGGAGGCCACTCCCCAGAGCTCCGCAGAAGGTTCCTCCGCGGCGACGGCTGTGGAGGCACCGGCCAAAGTCCAGGTGGGCATCGACATCCCCAACATCGAGGAGGAGGAGCCGCGCTACGGGCTAGAGATCAGAGAATTTGCCCAAGGAACAAAGCTCAAAAAACATTCGACTGTACACTATAGTGCGGGCTACAGATCAGCGTACTTCTTCGACGAGGAGGAGGAGCCGCGCTAAGGGCTACATATCAATGTCATCAGCATAGTCATTAGGCATAGATCTGCTGATGATTCCAGTTTGTTATCACGTTGCGCTCGAGGGGGCACTTTTCAGCAGAAGAGTGTCCCTTCGAGCGCAACTTGATAACCAACTGGAATCATCAGCAGATCTATGACTAATTTGATAACATTGATCTGTATCCCGTAGCGCGGCTCCTCCTCCTCGTCGAAAAAATACGCTGATCTGTAGCCCGCACTTTAGCGTATAGTCGAATGTTTTTTGAGCTTTGTTCCGTTGACAAATTCTCTGATCTGTAGCCGGTAGCGCAGCTCCTCCTCGAGGTCTGCTTACCCTTGAAATCATTGCCAGCGGCCTTCCTTTCTTGGGATCCTTGCGGAACGCAGCTCCGGCTGCTTGAAGTCGCTTCAGCCCACGCGGCACTCGTTGGCTGTACGATCCATTGTCGTTTACCAGAATGCAGCTTGATTCAGATTCGATCCGTCGATTCGTAAACAAAATGCGGCCAGTCCGGTGATGTAGAATGCCATTCGTTCGAACTTGTGAACAGTACACATCACATTTTTTTTTGATCTTGCTTTGTAAAATATTAAAAATTTATCAGTGCTGCCTCAAACCAACACAACCCGAAATTTAACAAAGTGCTTATTTTTTCCATTCCAAAATGCTCTTAGTGTAAGTGTGCTCGAGCGCTCAATATAGTCGAGATGTGCTGAGTCTGAGATATTTTTGTTGTTTGCTAGAACATTCAATGGCAGTTGCCACTACGCCTACTTTGGCTGAATTTTTCCAAGCAATTTAAAACGAATCTGGCAAATCCAGTGTAGTAGAATGCCGTGACCTTCCATTCATTCGAACTTAGGGGGTGCCCATGTCTATAAGGTTCATTTCTGTATTACTTTCTCTCGAGTTCACATCATTATACCCTTGCAGAGGGTATTATGATTTCAGTCAGATGTTTGCAACGCAGTGATGGAGACGTTTCCGACCCCATAAAGTATATATATTCTTGATCAGCATCACTAGACGAGTCGATCTAGCCATGTCCGTCTGTCCGTCCGTTTCTACGCAAACAAGTCTCTCAGTTTTAAAGCTAATGGGCTGAAACTTTCCAAAAAGACTTATATCTTTTGCAGATAGTATCCAGTTTTAGGATACACTCAAAAAGATCAAGATGCAAATTGAAAGATATGTTGAAGTACATTTTTCAAAATGTTTTTGAACTCGCTACTTTTGTTAATAAAAACAATTTTTCTTAAGATTCGAACATATTTTATTTATTTAGCAAATTTGTTATATAATAACAGGTTAGAATTGATATTTCTTATAGATAGCTGGCCACTGAATGGTAACGGCGAAATCGGGGAAAGTTTTGGCGAACTGGACGGCTTCCTCATCGCCATCCACGTGCATGTAATGTGCTGAAATTCCCATTTCAAAAAGTGGGACGTTGAAGTCAGCATCGGGTTTCTGAGGGAATAAATCGAAATAAAATCCTGACTTTAGCTACAATGTTAGAATCTCATACCGTAAGATCGATGGAGAAATCGAGTGGTGTATCGTCGATTCCGTAGGAATAGTATACGTGATACGGTGGTGAGTTGGTGGTTAGGTATTCCTCAAGGAATGACCAGCTGCTGACGGTAACATCCTCGTTGGGGTTAATGAAAATACTGGTGTGATCCGTGCAGTTCAGATTGAACTGGAATCGAATGGTCTTGCCATCGGCCAGCACGGTCTTGTTACGTAGCTCCAGGATCGGTTCAGCTGGCGTCCAAACGGGATTCTCTCGCGGCAGCCACATGGTATCGTCCATGGCCTCCACCCAACGATGATCGTATAGGGGCATTCCGCACATCATGTACTTGGCACAGTCGGATGTCATGTTGACCAGGCCGGTTAGATCCACATTGGTGTCCTTCAACGGAGAAACTCCGCGACGATCCTGAAAACTGAACAGATATCCGGACTCATCCTTGCTGACGGTTCCATCATACTCGTAGAACACACGGCGCACTTGCTGCCAATCGTCAGGATATTAGTGATATACCTTTTTTTAATCAGTAGATCTTAAACCCACCAGGTAAGGAACCCGCTGTACGTTGGTCTTGGCGCGGTAGGGGAATCCGATATCGGAGGAACTGGCAATAGTGACAGCGGCGATGGCCACGGATAACAAGGTGAGAAGAACGAATCCTGATCGGCGGGACATGTTAATCAGTAAAATCTGGGGGTTTGCAAGTAAAGTTTAGCTTGGGTATAGAATAGTTAGCTGAAGGGAAACTTACCAAAAAACCCATGGATAGTATGGTTCCCAGGGCAGTCAAAGCTCCAATGATCAAGTCTGGATTGGTACCCCTTAAATTTTTTCAATTTAGAAAAATAATTCCCAGAGTAATATTCAAGTTTAAGTACTTACAGTCCAAAGCGACCCATCATTGGCGTGAGTATCACAATGAAGCAATAGAAAAGATAGCTATTGTACAGGAACGGAGCGACCTGGACAATCTTCAAGATGGCCGTATACGAAAACCCGCGATCGTGCAGGGTGGTAAGGAGATTGAAAGCCAAGGGTAAGACGTAGAAAACGAGTGTCCATGTAATAACGTAGGTGGTCCGCAATCCATAATAATTGATGCCAATGCAGAGAATCGAAAGGACGGCAGCGTGTCCATGGAGTGTCATTTGAACTTGCTGGGCAACTGAAACCTTATCCTGTTTAGGTGTTAATAGTAAGGCTCTTGAAGTCGTACTATTGGGCTATATTATCAACTTACATAACTCTTCAGCTTCAGGTAGATGAAACTGGGCAGTGCAAGTCCCAGGAGACTGGGGCACACATATAGACCGATCAAAAGCGATGGAGTGGCGAAATAGCTGAGGGAGTATCCGTATTTGTCCAAGCCATAGGCCACCAAAAGAGGCAGGGCCAGACCCAGAACAAAGGCGATAACCTGGACCACAAGAACCAAGACGAAGGAGCCCAGGATCTGTTCGGAGCTGACATTCGATGTATCTGCTATGCGCAGCAAGGATACATAGACCAGGATAATGGCGGCTGCAGCCACGGCATAGTTGAGCTTCACACCAGTGTCGGCCGAATAGGTAACGAGATACAATCCCAGGACATCAAAGAAGGTGGTGTTACCACTGGGATTTGCCTGATTAAGACAAGATGAAATTCAAAGTAAAATCAAAAAGCACGATCACTTATATAGAATAACCTACGCTGGGATTACGCAACTCAGTGGTATTAGACAGGGTTCGGACCAATCCCAAAAGATTGTCTCCTGTGTTCTGAAGTGCAGCCCGTGGAATCACATCGATGCGGTCATACTTTGTGTGATACACGAATCCATTGATGCATTGCCCAATATCCAGTCCTGCCATTAGAATCGATCTTAGTTGTTGGAAACATTCATAACATAGTTTAGCTTACCAACAAGGTTTCCGTATTCAACGAAAATATCAAAATCTGTGTAGGATGGCACTAGTCCTGTTTGAAAGATTTCCTCAGCCATGGTGGTGGAAAAATAATGCTTGGCGCCCTGCTTGTAAATCTGGAAGATACGATATCGATATGTTATATATGATAAATCATTTTTAAAGTACATGCAAAGGTTCTTACACTGGCCAGCCAGGGTGTGTTCGGTCCCGACTGGAACATGAGTTCGCGACCTCCACTTCCAGCTGCATCTAGGTTAATGACAGCCCTTGAAGGATACAGTTCTTATTAGTATTGTCAACTTAATTATCATAGCTTCCTAAACCTACTTGCAGTTCTTTGCCCATTTGTGGTAGGCAATGAATCCGTGGGATGCCTGCAGGGAATTCTCCTCGGAACCGTTGATCAGGAAGACAATGGGGTGCTCGAACGACTGCGTCGATGACGACATCACTCGCAGCACCTCCAGAATGGAGACCACCATATGACCATCATCACCGGTTGAGGGACTCGTGGGCTGGGAGTCAAAGTGGCTGTTCACCAGGACATAGTTTTCACTGGTACTGCCCTTGGGAGTGAGCTTAACCACCACGTTCTGGATGCCCTGATACATGTTGACCAGATTCCACTTTACATACGCACCGTAGGCATATTGCAGGTCAATTTCCATGTCGAAGAGGTCCTCCTGAATGTTCGCCTTGATCAGATTCAATTCTTTAAGCAGAAATTGCACTGTCTTGTGCTCGTTTCCATCGCTGCCGACCACCTTGGTGCCAATGGCTTCGAAATCATAAAGATTGGCCTGGGCACGCTCGGCTATGAAGACACCTTTTGAGGCATCCTCTACTGTGAGGGGTTCGGGGAGGCGGTAGAAGAGGGGCTTCACTACCGCAACGAAAAGCAGTCCCCAGAACAGGACAATGCCACCGGAAAAGTACCAGGGAAGTTGAAGGTATCCTTTTGCTTTTTTACTATGCTTTCTGGAGTACGATTTTACTCCTTCCTCGACAGGCTCGTCTAAAATCTGACAAAGGATCATTTTTAGTTAACTTAAGCAATTACTTTTAACAACTATCCTTACGAGTTTGTCCTTGTCACCCATATTTGTTCTGCCGACACTGCGTTACTTGCCAAATGGGATGTAAAACTAGACAGACTTGGTACGTATTTCCATCGCTTTTATATACCAGAAATAATCAGCCCATCCCTATAAGCCCTATTCAACTACTACTCAACAACTATAAGCACAGCGAGGGTTGCTTGAAAAGAACCAAAACGTTAAAATTCTTTCAATTTTCTTTTTAAAATATTTCTCAAATTGTTTGTAATACAATGAAATAAAAAATTACAAAGTTGAACATTTGCATAAACCCTATTAAGGGAATATTTTATTTTTGATCTCTCTTTTAATATAACTTTTATTTTAACTGATGGATTTTGTAAACCGACCTACCTTCATAATTACTTAAACTGCTCTTAAAAGAGCAAAACATTTTATGGCGTGTAATAACCATTAGGGTTGAAGATATAGCTGATTGCTGAAATCTGATAACTCAAACGAATTCGATTTCTTTCTTTTTTGGCAGATAAGATATCTTTTTGGTCTCAGGCCAAGCACAATCAGACTTATGCTGTTTCCAAGTAAGCGGGTACCATGTGAAAACAATTATTTCTAACTTATAACCGTGGCATTGGAGTACTTAATTGTAGGCAAATTCAATCATCGCGACATAATTTATTGGTTCATAAAGGGTGTAGTTTAACTCGAAACACGCGCCTGATAATGAAATAAATAAACATTGATTATACCTAGTCGCCTGATTGAAAAGTAAACATCATATTCATATCCAAGAATATATGCGAATACTTTGCGTTTTATTTTTGATATAAAGTATCTTTTGTTGTTTTTAAATTAGGTTTTTTTTAACTTAATATAGATGTTCTTTTTTGAAATCCTTAATGTATTATTTTCGTCGGAAAATATGTAACAGGTAGAAGGAAGCGTTTCAGACCCCATTAAGTATATTTATTCTTGATCAGGATCACTTGCCAAGTCGATATATCCATGTTTGTCTGTCCGTATGGACGCTGAGGTCTCGGAAACTATAAAAGTTAGAATGTTGGGACTTGGCATGCAGATTTTTGGGCTTGGAGCCAAGCCCACTCTAAGGTCCACAATCGACCATAACACTAAAGCCCGTCCGGCGCCCATATTTTTTAACATTTTGTAAAAATTTTAAAAAGAGTTTGTTCCTATTTTCAATACCCATCTACATGCCAAAAATTATTGAAATCGGAACATTCATTATTAAGTTATAACGAAATAAAAATCAATATTTTGCAAGCATATAAACTGTTTTCACTATTACGCCAGCAAGCCGCTAGGGGCGCTATGGTCTAGTTGGTGTTACAGGCTTGGTGGCGCTAGGTGGCGCTAGCCACAAGCAAACATAGTCGTTCTTTCTTTAGCTGAGTAAGGGGTATCTAATTGTCGAGGCCATCAACTATAGCGTTTTTTCTTGTTTTGTTTTTTGGTACGATTAAAATTAAGAATCTTTAGAAATCAATCTGCTTAGCTGTTGTGTGTAAGACCTAGAAATATATAAGGTTTAGGGGATTTCCAGTTATCTGCAGACATTGCCATATAATCAAGATTAAAATTTGTGTACAAAGTCAAACTGGAAAAAAGTAGTTTTATTATTGGCACTTATATACACTTTGTGTATCATGGAACACACTTGTGTATTATATTGGTTTACAGCATTAATAATAAGACTAGCATTTTTTTTAGAAAATGAATCGTTGATATAAGGTTGGCCACTCGATCAGCACGGCATAGTCTGGAAAAGACTTCGCAAATTGTTGGCTGAGCTCATCGCCCTGGTTGCCAATAAAGTGTGCGCACACACCCAACTGGAAAAGGGGAACTTTGAAGTCCCCATTAGATTTCTATAAGTGAAAGTAATTATAATTATTTTTCGAAGGGTTTGTTTGAGTATGGAAAACTTACCGAGAGTTCGATAAAAAAGGATAATGGAGAGCTGTCCTTGCCATAGGAAAAGTAAACATGGTAGGTAGGTTGCTGCCCAATGTATTCGAGTGGGAAAGACCAGTTGGTAATGTTCACGTCCTCAAAGGGTTGGATAAACATACTGGTGTGATCGGTTGTATTAATCGTGAACTTGAATCGGACTGTTGTCTTGTTATCCAGGATAATTTTGCTTATCAGCTTCACATCGGGCACATAAGGAGGCTCTATCAGTTCCTCACGAGGCAGCCACATGGCGTTTAGACGATTCTTCACCCATCGGTGATCGTAAAGTGGTTGTCCACACATCATGTGCTTCTCACACTCAGATGCGATGCCAACCAACCCAGTTAAGTTCACACTAGTTCCTTCCAAAGCAGCCGGTCCACGACGATCCTGGAAATTGAACAGGTATCCGGAGTCATCTCTGCTAACGTTTCCATTGTAATTGTAAAAGGTACGTCGCACATGCTGCATGGAAATCGAAAAGGATATATAAAACGTATCTGAAAGGACTTCCAAATACTAACCAGATAAGGCACTCTTTCAACATTGGTCCTTGGCCTATAGGGAAAACCGATGGGCGTAACTGTGGCTGTGAAACAACTAAGTCCAAATATTGCCAAAAGAGTGAATAGAATCAGTCCAGGTCGTCGGAATATAATAACAATGGGAACCTAAATAAAATAACTTTGGGTTAATTTAAAAAGGGAGCCTATGGAAGGGAATTCTCACCAAGAAGCCCATTGCAAGAATAGTTCCCAATGCGTTTATAACAGACATATATAAATCCGGGTTGGTTGATCTGAAAGCCAGTGATTTCATTATTATAAAATTTGGGAAATGTTTAGTAGTAACCCACCTGCCAAAGCGTCCCATCATAGCTATCATCGTCTGCACAAGAGTATACTGCAGATAGCTGTTGTACAAAAATCCAAAAAGTTGAAAGATAACCACTGCTCCTGTCCAGGAAATTCCTTGATCATGCAAAAGCGTTACTAGATTGATGGCCAGCGCAATGACGTATAGTAGGAGAGTCCAGGTAATCACATAGGTGCTGCGCAGACCATATAAAGTCAGTCCGATTACCAGAACCGCCAATATAAAGGCGTGGGCATGAAGAACCATATGTAGTTGTTGGCGAAAATAGGTTTTGCTCTAAATGGTTTATGGCTTATAGTTTTCTGAGAAACTCGAAAACATACTTTACTTACGTGCCGTGGGAGCCCTAGAAAAATGTAGGGCGGCAGAAGCAAGCCAAACAGGCATGGGCATACATATAATCCGAACATCAACTCTTTTGAGCTAAAGTAAGTAAGACTTAAGCCCTTACTATCAAAATAATTCGCAATCCATATGGGTAGTCCCAGACCAAGCGCAACGGCGAGGATTTGTACGATTAAAGTCAGAACGAACCAGAACACCATAAAATTGGTAGACACCTCCGATTTGTTTGCCATGCGATTCAGGGATAAGAAGATAAGCAGTATGGCTGCTATAGCCACAGATAAGTTGAGAATAATTCCAGTTTTGTAAGTGTAGTTAATGAAAAATAGTCCCAAGACGTCAAAAAATACAGATGGTCCCTGTTCGTAATCCTATAAAGAGAGTAGATTATGTTATAATTGAAGGATCAAGCTGGGTAAACATACCGCAGTGTTTTGTAGCTCAGTGGCATTGGATAGGGCGCGAACCAAACTGAGAACATTTTCACCCATGCTCTGAACAGAATCAGATGGGATAATGTCATAGGTATCGTACTTCGTGTGATAGGTATAGCCGTTGATATTCTGAGCCATATCCAAACCTAAGTAAGATAGTTTTTCGTGATAAATATCTTATGTCATTGTATATAACTCAGGCTTACCAATGAGGTTTCCATACTTAGTCAGAATAGTGAAATCCGTGTCGGAAGGCATGTTTCCGCTTTGATAGATTTCCTCACCCACGGTGGTGGCAAATGGATGTTTGGCGTACTTTTTGTAGTACTAAAATATATTCATTTTAAATGAGGGAAAACAAGAATCCTGAGGTGACTTACATCTACCAGCCAGGGATGGTTGGGTCCAGTTTGAAAGAGTAGCTCACGACCTCCACCACCACATCCTTCCACATTGAGAAAAACTCTTCAAGTAAAGGAGTTAATTTTGATAAAAGTGATACGTTTCTGAATGTACTCACTTGCAGAATGGAGCCCATTTGTGTTGGGTTATAAAGCCGTGTGAGGCCTGTAAAGGATTCTCCTCAGCGCCGTTCAGCAAAAAGATTATTGGATGCATAAATGTTTGCCTGGTGGTGGACATCACACGCAAAACCTCCAAGATTATGGACACCATTTGACCTGCGTCGCCGGCGGATGGACTTGTTGGCTTGGAATCGAAGTGACTGTTGACCAGGAGGTAAGTTTCACTGGTGCAGTTCTTCGGACTCAGCTTTATAACTATGTTCTGCACTCCCTGGTACTTATTCACCATTGTCCAATGAATGTACGATCCCGAGACCTCTTGAAGATCAACTTCTATGTCGAATAAGTCGCCTAAGGCGTTCTCCTCGATCAAAGCCAATTCTTTCAGAAGGAATTGGACAGTTTTAATCTCATTATTTTCGCTTCCAACTACTTTGGGTCCGATTTTGACAAGATTATACAGATTTTCCATGGCCCGTTGGGCAATAAAATCGCCCTTGGAAGCATCCTCAATGGATTTGGGACCGGGAACGCGATGGAACAGTGGCACTACGACTGCTAGAAAAAGGAGTAGCCAAAACAGGAAAAAACCACTTGCCAAAAAACAGGGTCCTCTGGGGTTCCGTAATCGTTTACTCAGCTTTTTACCGGATGTCTCGAAAGCCTGAAAAAAAATATAGTGAAATATTATAAATACTAAGCGCTTAAAAAGGTTTTTACTAGGTCTTCAATATCACTCATTGTTGAGCCTAGCACGAATCTCCCTCTAAAATGCGACTAATGATCAATTAGCAATGGTAACTGCTTTTATAAGCTTCAAAACCTAGTACATAAATTGATTTCATATCTAGTTTTGGTTTCTGCAATTGTGTCGACTAGTTTATGAAAACCGTTCTGATTTCTTTATCTAGAAGCCATTAAGGTAATCTCCACACATCAATCTGTCCGATAAATGTACTTATTTAAATTGACCTTTAAAAGTGCTTTAAGAACTGCGAAAAATGCCCACAATTGCGAACAACTGATTTATGAGATAATAACCATAATTCCATAAATACTGTAATCAAACAATAAACTTTAACTCGATGAGCTGATGGAGCTTTTCAATTTTAGACACTGTTTAGAAACTTAGCATGCCAACTTAAAGTTGAATAACACTTACCTCTGATAAAAAATCCATATTGATAAATGTATATCTTAATGTTCCAATGCGTCTTAATCGTTCATCCAATCAATAATTATTCATCAGATTCGATATTCTAGATGCGACTCCAAATTACAGGGAAATCCCCCTTTTCTGACTTTGTTTTGGGTGTGTACTTGTTTCTAATTTTAAGTTCAACATTTTAGCATATATTTACCGGTCATCAATTAGCACAGAGATATTATATCACTTGTGTGTGTATTCAGCATTAAGCAGCTTATCTTCAGAACATTTTTTTAAAGAATGTGTATTTACTTCATATTGTAAACAACCTTTACCCGATGAATCCTACTATGCAGCTGAATTTATTTGTTTATTTTATTTATTTTTCACATGTGGCTAGCAGAGAGCTCTGATCACTAAAATACTTTAATCGATTGGCATGCAAATATGCAAAATTAGTGTTGCCATTTCAGCTACTTTCATTTCCGACCAGATTTTATGTCTAATATAATTTTCTTATTTATTTTTTCATTTATTTATTTTATAGACTTTTTATATACTACCTACATTTTTCTTTTTTCTTGGCTTGTTGGCTTCTCTTAAAAAAGTATTTTCTCTTATTTTATAGATTATTTCATTTTCAGTTACTTACACTATTCATGTACTTAATTTATAGTTATAGTTATAGTTAAATAAATATCGATAAGACAGTTATCGATAAAAAAAGTTATCGCGCCCAACAGCACAATGTCCCGCCAACAGGGTGCCCAGTGTACTGCAATTCGAATTGAATTAAACCTAACTGACAATAAACTTTCCCGATTTCTTTCATTCGATTTGGATTTTAATTTCTTTATTAAAATTAAATATGTGTATTAAATTCATTAATATGGTCAAACTGTAAAATATTCCGTATTTTCTAATACTGATTTTGGGGTTCCATTTTGTTTTATAGAGCTTTGGTTCTTAAAGAACTTCTGTAAATCCGTTTTAAAACACTTATGTTTGTAAATCAATTGATTGATAGTTTATTAACTTATGTTTCAACATGTTTATTAGATCATGAAAACTTAGAAAATGAACCGTTGATATGAGGCTGGCCACTCCACTAAGGCAGCAAAAGATGGTAGCGAACTGGCAAACTCTTGACTGATAGCATCGCCTTTATTGCCAATAGAATGGGCACCTACTCCTAACTGGGTCACGGGTACATTAAAATCACCATTGGGTTTCTAAAGAAAAGAAGTGAATATTATTTTTGTACTCATACGCCATAATATCACCTGGCACTCACCCAAAAATCAATATAGAAAGACAATGGTAAAATATGCTTGCCACTGGAGTAATAAAGATGAGAGGTCGTCTGCTGTCCAATGTAAGCCAAAAGTAGGGACCAGTTCACTATGGTCACATCCTCCTCTGGTTGGATAAAAACACTGGTGTGATCCGTAGTTGTTGTGTTGAATTCATAACGCATTGTATTGTTTCCCAGTTCCGTTTTGGCCACAAGCTGAAGAACCGGTACAAATGGTGGAACGATTTGTGTCTCTCGAGGCAGCCACATTATCTGCTCACGATTCTTCACCCACCGGTGGTCGTAAAGAGGATAGCCACACATCATAACCTTCTCACAGTCCGCCGCAATGCTAACCAAGCCAGTCAGATTGACCTTGGCTTCCTCCAAGGGAGCGGGTCCCCGGCGATCCTGGAAGTTGAACAGATAACCGGACTCATCCTTGACAACAGTGCCATCGTATTCGTAGAAGGTTCGTCGCACATGCTGGAATACGAGTGGTATGTTATCTAAAGTCTTGAAAGAAGGTCAACACACGAACCAGGTAAGGTAATCGTTGAACGTTGGTCTTTGCTCGATAGGGGAAACCAATTTGGGTGGATGTAGCCGTGTAAATGGTCACAGCACTTATGGCCAAAAGACTGAACAAGATTAGACTGGGTCTTCGGAACATATTAATTAGGGGTATCTGGAAACAATCGATTTCTTAGATAAGGTCATCCATTGGAGCTAAGCATCTTCTCACCAAGAAACCCAAGGCCAAAATGGTTCCCAAGGCATTCAAAGCTGAGATAATCAAATCTGGATTGGTTGACCTAAACAATATTAAAGGTTAAGAAATCTGTGGTATCGTAACAAAGCTTTTTAATCTCACCTGCCGAAACGGCCCATCATGGGAATCAGGGTCACCAGGAAAGTGTAAATCAGATAGCTATTATACAGGAACGGAATGACTTGGAAAATCTTAAGAACACCAGTCCAGGAAAAGCCGCGATCGTGCAGAGTGGTTAGCAGATTAATAGCCAAAGGAATTACAAAGAAGATGAGAGTCCAGGTGACCACATAGGTGCTTCGGAGACCATAAACAGTCAATCCAATGCCCAGAATAGCCAGTACTACAGCGTGACCATTAAGAACCAACTGCAGCTGTTGAGCAAATGCCACCTTAACCTACATGAATACGAATTTTATACTTTTTTACGTGATTTGTAAGTCCCTCTACTACTCACGCTTCGTTGTAACTTAAGGTAGAAGTAAGAAGGCAAGCTCAATCCCAATAGACTTGGGCATATGTACAGACCGATTAACAAGGACGGAGTGCTGAAGTAGGTGAGGGAAAGTCCATACTTGTCAAAAACATAGGCTATTGCCACGGGCATGCCCACGCCCAGCACAAAAGCGATGATCTGGAGTACTAGGATCAGGATGAACCTGCTAATAACATATCCAGCGGATACACAGGAAACGCTTGCAGTACGCCAAATGGATACGATTATTAGGATGAGTGTTATTGCGGCCACAGCATAATTTAGAATAACGCCATTGCTCTCCGTATAGCTGATGAAGTACAGACCCAGGACATCGAAAAATATAACATGTCCAGTGGCGTAAGCCTAAGAAATATTAATGTCTATACAATGACTTCTAGAGAATTAAGTATCTTACCGCTGTGTTGGCCAGCTCTGTGGCATTAGATAGAGATCGCACCAGACTAAGCAAATTGTCGCCCGTGCTTTGTATGGAACCCCTGGGAATATTGGCGAATCGATCGTATTTGGTATGATAGAAGTAACCGTTGATAAATTGTGCAATATCCAGACCTATAGAATATATGGTAAGGTAATTGAAAATTTTCAACTTTGTGTTTTAGACTTACCAATAAGATTTCCATATTTAACAAAGATACCATAATCAGTGTCTGATGGCAGGATACCTGTTTGAAAAATTTCCTCAGCCATGGTGGTAGCTAATGGATGCTTAGCACTTTTTTTATAGTGCTGCAATAAAAGTTTATAGTTAAGTTTTGCGGAAATGGAAAAGAATATAAGTGATACTCACTTCAACAAGCCAGGGGCTATTGGGTCCAGTTTGAAATACAATATCGGAACCGCCACCGCCAGCAGAGTCCAAATTGATTACAGCCCTGCAAATCAGATATATTAGTTAATAAACACATTTTAATGAAATGGGTCTAGACTTACTTGCAGTTCTTTGCCCATTTGTGTTGGGTGATGAAACCATGCGAAGCCTGCAAGGGATTTTCTTCGGCTCCGTTCAGCAGAAAGATGATTGTATGCTGGAACGTTTGCGGTGTGGTGCACATAACTCGCAGGACCTCCAGAATAGAGACTATCATTTCACCTGCATCGCCGGCAGATCGACTAGTTGGCTTGGAATCGAAGTGACTGTTGACCAGGAGGTAAGTTTCACTCGTGGAGTTCTTGGGACTCAGCTTTATGACAATATTCTGCACTCCCTGATACTGATTGATCATGGTCCAATGGATATAGGATCCCGAGACCTCCTGAAGATCGACCTCCACATCGAAGTACTCTTCCAGACAACTCTCTTGTATCTCAGCCACTAAGCCCATCAAATAATCAACCGTTTTGTTTTCATTGCCATCACTACCAACGACTTTGGTTCCGATTTCATCAAATTCATAAAGATGATTTTGGGCACGTTCAGCGATGAAGAGTCCTTTGGACGCATCCTCCATGGTCAAGCCCTTGGGAAGGTGGTAGAAGAGTGGTATCACAACCGCAAAGAATAAAAGGGCCCAAAACAGAAGAAAACCGCTGGCCAAATACCAGGGTCCTCTGAAGTTCAGCTCCTGCCTTCTGTCATTTTTGAAGGATGCCGATCCGCCGTCGCCTTCGATGGGCTCATCTGAAATCTGAGAGAGAAAATATTATTCAGGACTAAAGTAGAGCTTACTTAAATGTTCTACAACTACCAGTTTGTCCTTGTCTCCCATTTTATCGATCTTCCTAAGCAGTTCTGCGTACTGCTCTCCTTAAAATCAGACTGATTTGATCTAACGAGAGTCAAGTTCTTTTATACCCCAAAAACCGTTTGATTCCACTTAAAAGCCATAACATTATAATGAATTTATTATACATATCAGCAATGTAGATGATCAAGCAAATTATGATATATTATGAGCCGATAAAGTCGATAAAAACTTATATAAGCGAGGGCAGAAAGTAATAATCGATTGTATGACAAAAAAAAATAAAAGGTCGAGTTACCCTTGCCTTATTCAGATTTTTGTACCGTTCAATTTGACAACTGTTTTTAAGCAGTTATACATTTGCGTTGTTACAGGAAAGTCATTAAAAACTTAGGTTTTTTTTTCTTCCAGTTTTTCAAAAATATAAAAAAAAAATGGACAGAGTTTATACAAGAAAGAAAAAATTAGTTCCATAAACATTTTGTTGAAAGTTTTTCATAAACCATTCGTATACGTATTTTATCAGTTGCAATTAATGTGATGTAAGCATTGTTTAGCACCAGTTTTTAACTGAAATGGTAGCAAGCAGGGTTCGAAAATAACTTTTATTTTTAAACTAAAAAAACACTAACAAAATAAAGCCCTGCAAGACATTGCATTTTACATAGCCGCAATGGTTTTTATTTTAGTTTTAGTCAAAACTCATGAGATAACCCTTTTTTTTATTAGTTTTATATTAAACTTGACAGATAAAGCAAAGAGTAGGGATTACATACGTTTTTCACTGACTTAACAAAATATCCCTAGTTCTTAGTAATACACTTCGTTTCGAGATCAGGGTTACCCTACCACAGACATTGATATTTAATAAGTGACATTGACAGTGATAGTGTAAACGATGTAAAAAAAACTAAAAAACTAAATAAGCAGCAGCGCATGGAACCAACGCATTGGGATCCGCTGCATGGTCAACGTTCTGTACATGGAATGTTTACCCTATAAGTATACGTTATACGTTAAGGCTAGGCAAACGGTTGCAAGATCCGTTTGCCACGCAACACACATCCCTGTCGCGAGTCGGATCCGAGCTGGCCTTGGTCCTGCGGCGCAAGTTTCTTCCTGGTGGCGATTGGAGTGATGGAGCCTGTTTGCTGGTATAGCAGGTGAGAAAGGCAAAACTCTTTTTAATTTTTTCGGGCATCGATATCTGATTCTTCTTCTGTATCAAGCCTTCAGGCACGGTGTTCTCTTTGTTATTCTGGGCCTTCAGTCTAACCCGCGCTTAACTAATATCTACGCAGCCGCCGCGAAGGTAGAGGGCTGCTCATCGGACGAATCCTCGGATAACTCGGCGATTGTCTGCTGACGTTTCTGCATTTTGGCCACACCCTAGAACACTTCCCCATCGTCCTCGGTGTCAATACCATCATTAAGATCCCAGCCGGAGGAATACAGCTTGGGCTGGACATTATCGCGCTCATTGGTCAAGGCGATTGTGTTCTCAGTTCTGGCTGGTGTTTGGTTGGGAGCTGCCTAAGCAAAAGATTCGAAAGTGTCGCTGTCGTCGGAGTTCACCGACTTGTTCTAATATTCAACCGGGGATGCACAAGGCATGTGCCGTTTTTGAGCCGCAAGTGTTGCAGTACAGCAGAAGGATTGAGTTGTCTGTGCGGCCGGCCAGCGCCATGAATTCTTCGTCAATGCAGATCCTGTCGCCATGGAAATGCTCGGCGAAGGCACTGGGATCGGTCTCCCAAGTGGCTTCCTGGCTAGACAATGCGACGCCCATGTGGATCACCTCGTGGAACTCCTCTGTGTTGTTGCATAGTGGGCACTTGAAGAAATACCCGGAAGTGTTGGCGTACATCTGTAGGCATCTGCGGTGGTACCAGCCGTTCCGGCAGCTTGAAGAATAGAGCATGTTCACCACATTGAAGCGGTAACCCTCCTCGACCAGTAGCTCTGTGCAGATGAGTGATCACATGTCGGTGGCACTAGGACTTGTATGTCCCACGGAATTGATTCTGGGCGAGATTGTCGATGTCGGACTTTGTGTGAAATGTGCGACGGCAGCCGGACTTGCAGCAACCGATGTTGGCGCCCGGGCGGAGACAGTAAAAGCAAATGAGATGGAGGCAAGGCCTGGACTTGGCGAAGATGTCGTCCTTCAGGAAGCGCAAGATGCCGACACGGCTGTGGCCGCGCTGGACAAGATTCGAGCTGAGGTACAGACAGTTGTGGTGCACCATTATATTCCCTTCCACGGTGATGCGGACGAAGGACAATGGATCCTCCGTTTCGCTACTGAGGCACAACAAACTCTTCCTCACCACGATTGCCTTTTAGTTTGTTCACCTTTTTTCATTGAATTGTATTCACAAACTGAAAACTAATTAGGGCGAGACAAGTGTTGTCTCGCTCTAAATGCCAATACTATTAGCAATGTAAGCACATGTACTTTATATTGTTTTTTTTCGAAGCAATGCAAAATATATTTGTTTGAATGTAAAATAAATTTCTGAATTAACCCATACTAGTTAAAAGTTTTAAACCCTCCCTCGGCAATTAGGAATAGATTTATGTTTTAATTTGCCAATGATAAAAATGAAGGTGTTCTCCTTTCTTCGAAGGTAACCAGTTTTTATTAGTTTGCGCCTACTAATCTATCAGAATTTAGTTTACTTATCTTAATTGTTTATTATAGTCTGATTGACTTATTCAATTGCTATCAGCCGATTAGAGTTCCAAATTTTATTACAGGCTGAAAAGTAGTAAAGTTTAAGTCTGAAGACTATTTTATTACTTTAAGGCTTAACACTGATTCGACTACGTCTATAGGGTGCAGCTTGACCATAAAAGTTAAATAATAATTATGAAATGAATAATGATTATGATTATTTTATATTCAGTTACTTATTATTATATTACGTAAGTAGATTGAAAATAGTCTTTACCATACAAACTCAAATTTTTATAGTTCAATCGTTTGAAAACTTTTACGTTAATTATTTTATAAAATGATACTTTCATAATTGGGAGCAACCCTAAATATATATACAAATTTATCTATATTGTAAACGTTTATTGACTTTTTGCGCCATGATAAACTAGACCCACCATAACTCAATAACTCTTGTTTTGGAACTTGTATGTATAGACAAACGATTGTACCCAAGCGGAAAGTTTCTTTCTTATTATATTAGTAGGTTTTTATAAGCTATAAATATCTTAACTTATTTTTGACGGTGGAAGTATTTGTTTTAACCATATATCTAACTTAGCATTAACTATAGTAAGCTGTCTGAGTTAAAACATATCTATAAAAGCACTATAATCACCTTGTTGTGGCAATAATCGAAGCGAGCACGTAGGACTTGCCACATCTTTTCTGAAGATTCACAATTCATCTGAGATGCTATTTCCCTCAGGCGCATCATTTTGGCCAGAATTTTTATAAAGGAAATTCGTATTCTCACGCTCACGTTGTCTAAAAAACACTCTGTCCACAGCTTATGTATACGTTTTAGCGTTCTCTTCTATGGGGTCCGTGTATTCATAGACCCCTCAGAGTTCTCTGTGTAGCAGTTCCAAGTCTTAGAATGTTTGTGAGTTTGCTTTTTGTGGCCGGATCCAATACACTTTATACACTTAATGGATGGTCCCCGAGGAATTCGCTTTGATAGGGAAATAAGCGCTCTACACACCTGTTTGTTAACATTTTCCATGGTTTGTTTACAAAGTAAACTGATAGAACAGATATTTTTATTTTTTGCCTCATATAAATCTTTGGAGGTACGTTTAAATAAAAAGAAAATCAATGTTTTCGATTGTAATTATAGTATTCGTAATGTAGTTTAATAAAATATGTAATTTTGTATCAGATTCTATACAGTTAATTGTTAACGCTTAACGACTACAATTAGTAAATCAGAAGCAATATCAATTGTGGCTTGGCCTTAGAAGTACCAGGTCTCGTAGGTGCCGACCCAGCCCTGAATATAGGTATAGGACGGAAATCGACTAATGTAACTGCTGAGCTTTTCGATAGCAGTGATGTCCTGGGTCACCCAGTGACCCCCGATACCAATCTCTAGGGTGGACGTGTCAAACGTTGAGGTCGTCTTCTACAATTAGTAAATTGATTCGATATTAAACATAAAATTAGTGGTAGTTAGTATATTTTTGCTTACCTCAACATCGATGGAGAACTCAAGAGCACTGTCGTCCAGTCCGTAGGAGAAGTACACCATATACGGTGGTTCCGCCTGTTCTCGTATGAGGGTGTCATTGAAGGACCAGTTCAGTATCTTTGCATCGTTTTTTACATTGATGAATATTCCCATGTGAGAAGGTCCTCCCACGGTGAAGTTAAACCTCCTTTGCGTGGGACTCTCCAGTTCGATGGTGTCTTGTAGCACCAAAATGGGATAGTCGGTAGGTATCTCGGGCGGTTCCGACGTTTCGATCCAAAGACTGTACTCCCTGGCTTTGTTCCAACGGTGGTTATAAAGCGGCATGCCACAAAACATTTCCTCATCGCAAAAGTCGCTTACTTTGTGTACCTCTCCAATGGCATCGATGTCATCTAAGAATTGAATAAGTTAAATGTAGAAATTCAAACCATTTTTACATGCTTACCTCGCGCAACCTCAAAGCGGCGATCTTGTGGATAAATATACAAGCCAGACTCATCGATACGAGAACTTCCATCGGCGTTATGCAGACGACGGTGGGCATGCTATAATAGTTTCAATTTAAATATAATATATATAAACATATCAAAATTTCAAAAAAAGATAATCTTACAATCAAAGAGTAACGCTGTGGCGAAGTCTTTTCTTTGTATGGAAATCCGGCATTTGTGACAGCAATAATAATGAACAGAATGGTGATTCCTAGGAAGCACAGGACTATCGTTCTCGTCTTGCGGAAGAACATGATAAGTGGAGCCTGCCCAAAAAAATGTATAAAAAAATAAATACTTATAGCATTTTTTAGTAAGTTAGAAATGTCATTTAAGGTGTCTAAAATATTTAGTTAATAAAGGACTGTCGTTTTTCTGAATAAATTCATTAAAGTCCTGATCCCAATATAAACTGTTGCATACTTTGAGACACCTTAAATGACGTTTCAAAACCTTTATGATTTGTGTGGCAGCCTAAGTCTTTAACTTACAATAAATCCAGCGAACATGAGGGAAAATAGCCAAACTAGAGCTGCTATAACCATATCCGGATTTGTTGAGGATCCTGATCGTCCCTGCATCGGCATTATGGTCACCAGAGCCACGGTGCACAGATATGTGAAGAAGACGAATGGCAGGATCTGGCAGACGGTG
Source organism: Drosophila subpulchrella (assembly GCF_014743375.2). Classification (NCBI taxonomy): domain Eukaryota; kingdom Metazoa; phylum Arthropoda; class Insecta; order Diptera; family Drosophilidae; genus Drosophila; species Drosophila subpulchrella. The sequence continues at coordinate 15,430,335 of NC_050611.1, forward strand.
ACGGCAATGGCGAACAAGTAGGCTGTATGGCAAAATGTTAAGTTATTTCTTTAACCAGTTCAAAGACATTACAAATAATATAATTACCCTTTCGGTGCCACTTTGTTACCAGGTTCACAATGAGCGCTACGATGTCGAACAGCACACAGAGCATTATCAGATAGGCGGATCTTATACTCAAACCGGTCAGGGTGAGCATTATGGCAATCAGGCAGATGCAGTGCGAGTGCATGAATAGTTGGATGCGGAATCCCAGGCCCAAGGGGTCCCTTTTCGTCTTCTCCAGATACAAAGCGGGCAGAATGCTCAGCCCGAAGATAATGGGTGTCAGATACAGACCAAAGATAGTCCAAGAAGAGGTGAACCAAGACATCGATCGATTCACACCATCCATAAAAACAGCTACCAAAAGTGCAAGACCAAGGGCCAAAAGCAGAGAGATAAACTGTACGGCAATGGTGATGGAAAATCGAAGGAGGACACCCTTCCAACTGCATCCCGAGCGAACTGACATAAAGTACAGGGATATACCGATGCCCAGAAGAGCAAGTAGTGTGACCACCACGTTTACAATGATGCTCGTAGTTTCCGTGTAGAAGATCATGAACCAGCCAAGAAAGTCGTAGAAGATGTTGTGTCCCTCGGAATGGGCCTGAAATTGGAGTAAGTTTAGATTGCTTCATAGTTAGACTCTCTTGAACTTACCGCCGTATCATCCAGCTCCGGAGCATTGGCCAAGGAACGGGCCAGTGATAAAACATTATCCCCTGTGTGCTGAAAAGAGGCCCGCGGAAATGCATTGATCCTGTCATACTTAGTGTGATACACGTAGCCATTGAAGATGTAGGCCATATCCAGACCGGGAACTCCTCCATAATCACGGAAGATTCTAAAATCGGTGTCGGAGGGAATATAGCCTGCCTGGAAAAGCTCCTCGGCCAGTGTATTAGCGAAGGGATGCGGCACATTCCTGTAATAGTTCATCAGCCACGGATGATTGGGTCCCGATTGGAACAGAATCTCCCGGCCACCACTGCCAGCAGAATCCAAGTTGACGAGAGCTCTGTGGAGTTAACAACCAGATTACTACAGTATTTAAAGGTGTTATCTATGGAAACCCGCTTTAAGAGCAGCTTTAAGTCATTGGATAGAAGTTTGAACTTCAACGACTAAGAAAATATGTGGGTAACTCTAAAAAGATCACACTCACTTGCAGTTTTTGGCCCACTTGTGCTGGGTGATGAAGGCGTGCGATGCCTGCAGGGGATTCTCCTCGGCTCCGTTGAATAGGAAGACAATGGGATGGGCCAGTGGGTCGCCGGACTTGGCCAGCACTCGCATCACCTCCAGCATGGTCACGACCATGGAACCATCGTCGCCGGCTCCTGGACTCCCGGGCACCGAATCGTAGTGACTGTTGATCAGCAGGTAGTTCTCGTTGGTGGAGTTCCTTTCCGACAGCCTCACCACCACATTCTGGATGCCCTGGTACATGTTGACCATCTCCCAGTGCATATATGCCCCGCTTGCCTGCTGCACATCCACCTCGATCTCGAGTCGATCGCTCATCTCGGCCTCAACCTTGGCCACCTCGGCGCGTAGGAACTCCACGGCGGTCTCCTCGTTGGCCATGCTGCCCACAACCCGCGGTCCAATCCGGGTCAGCTCGATCAGGGTGTCTTCGGCCCGCTGGGCAATGAAGGAGCCCGGGTGACTGGCCTCATCGCTGCGCGTCAGTGGCTGGGGCATGTGGTTCATCTGGGTGTTGACCAGCGAGAGGTAGAGCACCAGCCAGAAGCCGAAGAAGGCGGGGGCGTAGTACCATTGCAGCTTCTTGGGCACCTCGAAGTCCACATCGATGTGATACTTGGAATTGAACTGTTTAATGTGGAAAAGATTTTGAGTTACCTTTGTTTTAAAATGTGTGTCCAGAAATAATTGTAATAGGTTAAGCCCACTATAGATATTTCTACTATGTAGGTATATATATCATATTATCATATTAGTCTAGTCTAATTTATTACACTGCACATCAGTGGTTTTGGTGAGTGTTGGTTTAAAACCTCTTTATATCTAAGCTTATCTGCATACGTATTATTCGTTCCTAACGCGTGGTGTTTGTAATATCCTTTTGAAAAATATAACGACGCTTAATGTTTTGATTTAAGTTTTTATTGACAGTTATTTAAAAGCTAAAAAAACCTTATTTTCGTTTCACATTTTAAGTAAAACAAATGTTATAGACGTTTGAGTAGTTCTGTTCACCTATATTTACTAGGCATGTGGTAAACTAGCTTTAAAAAATGTAAATAACTTATTTTATTACAATGTTTTACATGAATTTCTACTGCCTAAAATAGCAGATAGCAGATACATACGTTAAAAGGATAAAGTTTACCGAACTTATTAAACAAGGACACAAAAAGAAAGTGTTTTAAAATAAAAAATAAAACTCGAATAAGCCTTTACCTTCTAAAAATTCATAATTTGATGTTTCTACATTATAAGGCTATGTTTTGGTGCTCTATAAAATTAAAATGTTCTATGAATTTTTGCTGAGCTAATGGTTGAGGTTTTAAAATTTCCACAGAAATCGCACAAATCGCTTTGAAGCACATCCTTGGTTATATGAGAACAATTATGGCTTGGCTTTATGACCAATGAATATCTAATCTTGGTCTGGCAGCTAGATGTCTAACTGAACACAAATATTTCCGGCCAATAGCCTTTTATCAAACGTGTTCGCGGAATTAACTTCTGATCTGAAACAATCCGTAAACGTCTATGCAAACTGAACTAAGTCTCGTTACTGACACTTATAGCTGCCGACATCGGGGGAGAATCCCCGAGGATATCAGCTGGAACATAAACTTTTACTGCTTGGCAATCCATCTCAATTGATAAGGTTGTTCACAGGCATGTTTCCTTAATTTTCCTTGATTTTCTGAGTAAACAATGCCCGACATTGAAATCGTGTTTAGTCGCGTGTTCACCTCATGATTCACGGGCGTGTGGTCAACGGGAGATTGTCGAGGACTATAAAGCCTCTGAAGTTGCTGTCATGAACCGATAACGCCTTAATAAAAAAAAGTAACAGCACCGTTTATCGCTCGGACATGCTAAGAAATTGGCAATTTTTCTTATATTGCGGTTTCTTTGAAGTATTTATTTCTTAATCGTTTTTCCCTATCTATATGACTTTTTATTTTTAACCATGTAATATTTGCTGACTTTTCATGACCACACATTGTATTGTACATTGGCCACAAATTCTACTCGTGTCCTGGCATCCTTTTTGAAATTGCACAAATATAGACTTCTACTCGTGTCCTGGCATCTAAGATGTTGTATGTAATTTATAAATATTCCATCTTGAAATTGTTTCGATAACATTGCACAAATATATACTTTACGGAGTTGCTTTTCGAAGTAACAGAAGTAAACAGATTAATTAAATTTAGATTAAAAAATTTCATTTTTAAATTTAAGGACTCAATTTTTTATTTCTTTTTCACTGTTTTTCACGGACTTTCACAATTTGTTTGAAAGTTTTTTTTTTTTTAACTTAGAACACTTTATATACGTACACTCATAATGTGTTGTTTGATTTTTACACTGGTATCCGGGAATCACAAGTGATGTATCCTTTAAAGGACTCAACTTTGAGGACTTAACAAGACACTGCCAGACCGCTCCGGTTTTTCAATCCTTAAATCGGCCCGCAACCGGGGACCTCAACCTTCGAGTTCCAATTGAGGTACCAGTCGCTCTGGTTCCCTAAAGATATATAAAGCCCAGCGGCATTGAAGGTCTGCGGAATTTGCCAGCGAGGGGAAATTATCGGTAGTACCGGCGACTCTCTGATATCGGAGTAGCTGCACGATAAACAAGCACTATTATAGCACTTTCGGGCTAAAATGGGTGGGGATTTTGTTAGGTTTGTTGTTTTTACGTTCAATGCGCTGGGGGCACTAGCAATCGCCAACCGAGTTTTATTTTTATGGCGCAGAGAATGTCCAGTTGTATCGTAAAGGGAACGGGAACCTCGATATGGCCTGCAATTCTTAAGATACACGGTTCGGCGGCACTTGCGAATTGGAAGTTTGGAACCATATATTTCACAGTCGTCACTTCAGATATGCCCATAAAGTTTTGCCAAATGCAATATTATGATATCGTAGTGCTTCTCGTAATCCCGAGATGCTTCTCTTAGCTACCGTTACCTCCGACTGACTGGCATTAGCTTCCAGAGACTGGGTACACCCAGTTACCCAAAGACCCCATGCCAATCCGAGTTCCAGCCCCACTTGTTTCGCCTTTTTACAGAGTTTACTAATTAATTTCAGCCCGGCAGTTGTACGATTGTCGCTGATTTCATTCCATTTTCGTTTATGTGTCATTCCACCTTTGTCTGCCCTGCCTTCTGTCTCGCTTCCTCTCGTAGTCCCAGGTCCTCCCAGGGGGTTTTGGGTTCCGCTGATTTCGCTTGATTAACAGATTGTTTACGTATTTGAATTGCTTTCGCATGTATTTCAGATTCACCTGTCTATTGAATTGTCGTTGTAGGTTGTTCCGCCCGAGTGGATCCGATAGCTGGGAAACTGGCGGGCGGCTATCAAATTATGTCAACCGTTTTCTCGCTCGACTGAGCAAAACATAGAGCTACCTATCTGGCAGTTTCAGATGTATCCAAACACCTACGAATTCCTCGGAGAAACTTAGTAATTTCACTTGAACAGCAATTTGAAACTTGTAATTAACCATATAACCGCTGTTTTCCTAAAGAGATACATGATATGATAATCTATATGATATGATATATGATTTGCGTGAAAGTATAAGTTTTATTGATTACGCTTTCCCAAGTTGTAACATTTTTTCCCAAGTACATTTTCAGATAAGTGAAAAATTTTGAAATTTCTAGTCATCCGCAAGAACACGTGTATATTACCTTAATCATTATTGCTTAGTAGTTTTATTGAGCAGGGCAATTATTAACTTGTTATTAACCAATCAAGCGCTGTCTTTTGAAAAAGTCATAAAAATAGTTTATAAAGCTGATACAAATTCCAGTGGTTGTCATGCGCCTTATCAAACAGAAAATACCTTTATTAGTTTGCAAGGTGTAATTCACAAATGATTGGATTACATTACAACAAATCTTATCCATAAACAAATTTTTATAAACAAAAAATTTTTAGAATTCTACAGCTTATGCAAGAACATACAAATATCTAACATTTCTCAGCTACAATATCTTGTAAATATTTTTAGTTTACTTGATCTGCCAATGTGTTTTTGTTACTTCTTAATGAGAATCGGAGCTTATCTTTTAGATCTCGAACTGTTTAAATAGAGTGTAGTTAAAAATAGTTTAATTAGCTGGAAGAATTGAAAAACCTAATTAACAATATGATTCTGCAATTATAGATTGTTTTGGCACCCGAATTAGAAATTCTTGGTATTTTTCAAGTTATTACTTTTGTGTAATTCCCCATTTGCTTAGAAAACATCGCCGCGATTCTTATCCATCGGGAAATTTTAAACAAATTTGCAAGCAAACGCTACCAATTTTATGCCGACTAAGGGGGAATTCGTCTCAAGTGTCGTTTGTCTGGCAAATCCTTATCTGTCAAGCACTGTCACTTTTCGCAACTCAAATTGAGTTCAAAGAAATCCCTGAAATCACAGTAAGCGGCTACTAATACCCACTAATCGTCTGCACTTAATCACGATTACGGGCAATTACGGATGTAATCGCAATGCCAATACGAAGGAAACAGGCGATGCTTCTCCTGCCCTGCCCCCCAATAAGCAGTTGTACCTGTCAAATTACGTGATTAGGTGTCCGCCACTGATAACTCGATACTTGTGATAAGCCTCCGGCTCTTGAGTTGTGAGCACTGAAATCCGCAAATAAATCCCAATCGTATAAAATTGCCAGTGGCATTGTCCGGCGTTTCAGTTCGCCTCCGTCTGGCAAGCGGTTACATTACGGTAGTACGGATACCAGGAGATTTCGATTTCGTTAACAAAGATTTGGATTATACTGACCAAAGAGAATCGAAGTGGGAGTTTCTCTGACGTAGTATGGATACCAGGAGACTTCGCTTTCGTTAACAAAGATTTGGATTATACTCACCAAAGAGAATCGAATTGGGAGTTTCTCTGACGTTTGGTGACCCTAATCTGCTGCTGGAGAAAGAGATTTTACGATAGAACGGATAACGGAAGATTTCAATTTCGTTAACGAAGATTTGGATAATTTTGACCATTCCATCAGGCTACACACGTGAGTGGGAGCGGGTAAGAGAAGTGAGCGAGAAAGGTGGGGGAGAATCGAAGAGAAAGAGAGTAGAGTAGCAAAGCCTGCGCTCTCACTGCCGCTTGGTGACCCCAATCTCCTGCCGGGAAAAAAGAGAGGGCCAGAGAGTTCTGTCGCCAAGCGTGCAGCGCAGCGCAGCAGCCGCAGACGACCGCCGACCGTCGAAGGGGACAGTTGTTCTCCCCGCCTCCAATCAGCTGATCCTCATCGGCAGCCAACCGACCGCCTTTCCAATTGGACTCGCGATCGCCTCGCCCACCACTTAGTTTCAGTTTATTTTCGGTCATATGTGCTAATAATCCCGCGAGTGCCAACTAATTGTGCCGGTGGTTGTGGTTTCGTAGTGCAAGTGATCGTCTTCCCGCAGACGAAAGATTCTTTCTGCAGGCCGAAGGTAACAAAAACAGTTGCCAGGCTTCTTCTCTCTTTCGCCTTCTTTCGGGGGCTTTCTTTCAACAAACAACCGCAAGTGCAGCCGCAACTTCCTTTCTTCAGCAGGTTATTGACTCAAGCCCTTGCAGCGTGTCGCGTTTTATGTGTATTTATGTTTGAATGCCGTCTGCATCTGCATTTGTATCTGTATCTTTTTCAGTGCTGGTGATTGTTTTTGTCCCAACTTCTTTTTCCCGATGCGTCTGCCTGAGTTTAGTCCAAACAAATGCGGTTCTTGTCGCGAGCTGATGTTGTTCTTATACCTCAGGATAGGAGATTGAGAGGGAGCATATAGGACGGAAAGAAAAAGTGGTTCTATGCCAGAGAAAATATTGTTCTATAAAAAACTAAAGCCTAGACCTTGAGGTTGTCTTATCATTACTGTCAAAATATCGCGATTTGGAGTAGATCAAATTATAAATCCTAAAAAGGACTATATAAAAGCGAAGATCTGGAAAGAGCTACTTATTGAAGATTGGCTTTTTAATGGGTTATACTTGACTATACGATAAGTTAAATTTAAATTTAAATGTTGCCTTAACTACCCGTTACTTTACTTTGATAATGAAAATACGTAAATGTCAAGTTTCTCTTTTCTCTTAGCTTTGATTTTATAAGAAATTCCAAAGGGTATCTAACAGTCTGCAGCTTTCTTCTTATTTGTTTGTCGCTTTTACCGGCTTTTCTTTCCCGCTGTTGTCACAGTTGATTGCCGACGCCTCTGCAAGCCAAAGATTTGTTTTGGATTTTCCCATTCCTCCAATCCCCCTCATTCAAATTGTCTTTAAATAGTTCTTTCTTTCATTTCTTCCCCCTATATTTTCTTTTTCTTTGATATTAAGTGGGCGTGGTTCCCGCACAGAGCGTTCCATTTGTTTGTTTTTGTGGAAAGTGATTAGTTCAATCGAAAGGCGCTTCAGAGGAGAAATAAGCGCATGAGGAGATTACTTTTGCACATCCCATTTGTTTTTACCCGCTTCACTTTTAATCGCCGAGAAGTTGCCTTCACGCTCTTCTTCTTGCCGCCGGCGCGGGTCACCTAGAAGTCAGTGGAAAATGGGTCGATGTCGCACTGTAATCCAAATGGTATTTTGCATTCAGTCGCGGAAAACAGAGAAAATAAAAACATTTCGCTTAATTGCCTCAGTAGCCAGTACTTTTTCAACCCACCCCAACCAATGCTCCTATTCGTTTTTAGGACACACTTGCCGTCAGTTTTTATTTTAGTGGCCATTCATCTCGAAAAATGCAATATTTGAACAGTTTAGTGGGCTACTTAAAATGAAGATCACTATTTAAAATTAGATATACTAAATCATCTGAGTCATAGCGAGTTAGTCCTCTTTGATGCTTTACTAATGCGTCCTATTTTTTAAAGAAAAGTCAATTTCATTTTAAATAACTGAAGAACTTATTATAATGTAGAATGAAGAAAATACAATTTTTGATTCATCCAATGAAAAAAGAGTGTATTATTTCCGCTGCACAAGCAAACAAACAGACTTTTGTTATTAAATATTTCCCACACACAAAACTCAGCCGCATCACATGTGTGAACATTAAACGATAATATATGTATTATAGCCCAGTTGGCTATAAATAAGAATGAAATACCGCTCTAAAAATTACAAAATGTGTCTCATTCAATGTTGATTTGTTCCGAATGCGCCGATGATATATTTGCTCAATTTGTTAAATCCCCAAATGTCGAATTGTTTATTTTTTAGAGCTGCAATGGTTCAATGTCGTTGGCAAATTTTCCTCTGTCGATACTTTTCTTTTCAACGGCTAGCTTTTATTTCTGTTTATGTGCCGAATGGTCAACATATGTTTTCCGGCCTTAAAAATATGCTGGACTAGAAAATGGAAAACAATTTTTCCTAGCTAAACGTATGCCCGCACATCTATGTATTTTTTTTTTCCAATTTTTGGGTACTTAAGATTTTTTGTGGCCTACTTCATTTCCTGCCCACTTGACACTTCTTAGACCTGATAAGTCTCTTATCTCTGGCAGATTCTTTGAATTATCACTGCTTGGATTGATAGTGGGGATAGGGGTCAGAACCTCATTCATGTTTTGGGGCTTGTTTTCATGGTTATCAACATATTTCCCGATTGATTTCAATGGTGCTCTGAATGGGAGGAATCAGCTTGCGGTGACAGCTTTAAGTTGATCGCACTCGCTTATCACCACCAGTAATTGTTTAATCGATGCTCGACGCTCAAGTGGCTGTATTAACTTAACCCATTCCAAATGGGCAGAGAAAGAGGACCGATTAGCCGCGATGACGCGATATATACATAAACATATCAAGAGAGCTTTATCAGTGGAATGTGTCACAATTGGAATTCGACAATTGAACTTAATTAGTAGTGCAATGACACTGACACTTATACTGATACCCCCATACTTTTTGGTGACCAATAAAGTGAATTCTTTAATCCCTTACAGGCCACAATGAAATCAAAGTACGAGAACATGAAGATCATCTACAACCGTAGCAAGATCGGCTGGTATTGGGCTCCCCTGTTTGTGTCCTTCTGGTTCCTGCTTTTCTACCTGGTGGTGATACCCAGTTTCCACCGCATGCCCACACTGAAAACCATCGAGGATGAGCGCCAGCAGCCGGGTCAGTTCATCGGGGAACGGGCGGAGAACACCCTCTTGAGGCTCTCGAAGATCGGACCCAAGGTCGTGGGCAGTGCGGCCAACGAACAGGTGGCCGTTCAGTTCCTGCTCAGCGAGATTAACGACATCATTAAGGGGGCGAGATTGGATCTCTACGATATCGAGAGGGACGTTCAGGTTGCCTCTGGGAACTATCTCCTCTGGTCCATGGTCAATGTCTATCAGAGCATTCAGAATGTGGTGGTGAAGCTTTCGCCCAAGAATGCCACCAGCGAGGCTGCTCTTTTGATCAACACCCACTTCGATTCCGTTCCGGGAAGCTCGGGAGCTGGAGATGCCGGCATGATGTGTGTCATCATGCTGGAAGTGCTGCGGGTAATCACAAAGTACGAGACCCCGCTTACCTACTCGGTGGTGTTCCTCTTCAACGGAGCTGAGGAGAACCCCCTGCAGGGCAGCCACGCCTTCATCACCCAACATCCTTGGGCCCAAAACGTTAAGTAAGTGGAGAATTTATCAGGTCCTTTGGGAAGAATTATCATACTTATTTAAAACGGAAAACATTACTATTTTCCAGAGCTGTCATCAACTTGGACTCGGCTGGCAGCGGAGGTCGGGAAATTCTATTCCAGTCCGGACCCGATCATCCTTGGCTGATGAAGGTAGATCTCTCATTTAAATATATATTTTTTTAATAGTTATTCATCCCCTTTATATCTTTTCAGTACTACGGCAAGAACATAGTTCATCCATTTGCCTCAACTATCGGAGAGGAATTGTTTCAGAATGGCTTCGTTCCGTCAGAGACCGATTATCGCGTTTTCCGCGACTTCGGCCATATACCCGGTAATATAAAGTTAAGTACGAAATTACTTAATCTCTAATACTTATGTTCGGTCAGGTCTCGATATGGCGCAGACTTTGAATGGCTATGTGTACCATACCAAATATGATCGCTTCAATATCATCCCGCGACGCACTTACCAACTGACTGGCGAAAATATTTTGGCTCTGGTCAAGGCTCTGGCGAATGCTGAAGAACTGGAGAACCCAACGGTAGGTTCTTCGAAAGACTTTCAGAAGTGTATATGATCTTAAGATTTTTTTCCTTTTAGAAATACGCCGAGGGTCATATGATATTCTTTGACATGATGGGCTGGTTCTTTGTCTATTACCCGGAGAGCACTGGTGTCATCATCAACATATCCGTGTGTGTCCTGGTGTGCATCACCATCGTGGGCTATATCTGGATCATGTCCAGTAGTACGGGCATGTTCCGTCGACGCATTTGGGCAAAGTTCGGCATTCTGACCTCTCTTCAGGTGGCGGGTGTTGCCCTTGGCATTGCCCTGGTCATGTCGATAGCATTGTTCCTCGACGCAGTGAATCTCCCCATGTCCTGGTTCTCGCAAAACTGGATGCTCTTTGGTCTTTACTTCTGCCCCATGATATTCGGCATGGGCATAGTGCCGGCTATTTACTTCAGTCGCACCAAAGAGGTTAGTTTAGATAATGCTTGGAGACTAATTAATATTTAAATACATTTTGGTTTTTTTTCAGCATGGCTTGCCTTTGGGTTATGGCATTCAGCTTTTGATGCATTCGCATTGTCTGATCTTGACCGTTGTCACCGCCATAATGGTGAGCTATAGTATCCGATCGGCCTTTATCATCATGCTCTGCATTGGCTTCTACACAATATCCGTGCTGATCAACATGGTCACTAAGGCCCATAAAACAAGTGAGTTTAATCACAATATTTACCTCTTTACCTCATTATAAAACTATTTTATTATTTTTTGTAGACTTCCTGTGGCTCATACCGCACTGCATTTGCCAGGTGCTGCCCTTCATGTTTTACACGTATTGCTGCTATGCCTTCTATGTGGTTTTTGTGCCCATGCAGGGACGCGAGTGTAATACCAATCCGGAGATTCTGATGGGTTTCTTTACGGCACTAATGGTCTTGCTATTTGCACCCTTTCTGGTGCCTTTGCTCTGTCTGTTCCGCAAGTCCAAAACAATTATCTCAATTTTTGGTATCTGCACGATTGTGTTTATTATATTTGCCGCAACACCCATTGCCTTTCCTTATGCTGAGAAGACGGCTGCCCAAAGATTCTTCGCTGTGGTAGGTCCCTTGTTTTGGGGTTTTAGCTTAAAGACCCTTAATAATATTATCCTTTACAGCACACAGCCAGAACCTTCCACAATGGCGATGCTGGAAGCACGGTAAGCCACACGGATTCGGGATACTTTGTGCTTCCAGTCGATCGACGTCCCCACACCGTGGATGATATTCTTTTTGAAAACACTAACTTTACTAAGGCAGAACGTATGGACTGTGATTCGGAACTTATGTGCGGCTTTCCCATTTACAGCTCTCGCTGGCTGAATGCAGTGTAAGTTGGATAAACTTCAGAAAACTTACCTTTACTTACACCTTACCTTATTTCTTCACAGTGACAATAGCTACTTTGTACCTGGTCCCGACCCCAATATGGAATATATTCCTACTTTGACCATTTTGGATAAAACAAGTAGTTCGAAAACGAATATAAAGTTCGATATTGAGATCTCAGGACCTAGTCACACAAGCATATTCATACTACCCTTAAACAATACCAAATTAGTGGATTGGTCGTTCATCAGAGAACCGATAGATACAAATGTAAAGCCGCCTTACTATGTGTACTGGTCGTATGCATTGGATCCAAAGCCGCTGCAATTTTCATTAGAATTCGAGGTAACAACTTCGCTAAGATCGAATACCCAAAAAAAAATTATTAATTGAATATTATTTTGTAGCACGATGATCCTAACTGGTCAGGGGGCACTTTTAAAATAGCCTTAATGGGCCACCGAATACACGACGACATGTATATTACGCAAGACTTCAGGGACTTTCTGGCCACGTTTCCACCTTGGGCGCATGTTAGCTCCTGGCTCGGTTCCTATAACAGTTGGCAACTTTAAGCATATACCCAAAGTTCCTTTACGAACTCAACTCAATCCCATGTTTGCCATGACACCTCAGCTACTTATAACTTTGGTACTACTGATCCAGTATCCAGTAATGTACCAGTAACCCCAATGCAACGAACAAAGTGTCGATACTCATGGCACACCCCATCATGTATTTACCATTAGAACACTGTAGTTACTACTTTGTAATTTTATTAAAATATACTATAAATTATTTATTAAGATAAGCCAACCTTGGAGTCTATATTCTCATCGTTGCCTAAACGATCCAGCTCTCGAGGGCCGAGAACCAGTCGGTGGTGTAGGTCCAGTCGGGGAAAGTTGCGAGGAACTGCTTAAAGTCCTCGGTGTAGTGCTCCGGGTGGTATTCGAAGTGCTCGGAAACCACCAGCTTCATATAGGGTCCTTCTGTGTTGCTCTCCTCATGCTCGAGTTCCACCCAAAAGTTGAGCGGCTCTTCGGTCTGGGAGTATATGGCATAGATCAGATAGGGAGGTATGTGATTCTCCTCCAGCGGTGTATGGTCGAAGGACCAGTCGGTGACCTTGACATTATCAAGCGGATCTATGTACATCATGACGCGATCACTGGCCCTCAGATTATACTCATAGCGAACCTTGTTGCCCGCCAGAGATTGTTTAGAAAGCTGGGTAAGATTTATGCTCAGTGGGATAACTGGTGGCGTGCTGTAGATCCAACGAGCTGAATTTCTGTGATGAGAATGTAAGGTTAACTTCTAAACAAGTTCGGTGTAATGCACCCAACTCACTTCCAATCTATCCAGCGACCACTGTACAAAGGCAGACCACAGAAAGGCTCGGCAGCACAGGAGGCTGCTGTCCAGCTCTCCGGTTCCGCGTTCTTGAAAGTGGTATCATCCAGTTCATGGAGACGCGTATCCACAGGCTGAATATAATAGCCAGAGTCCTGTTTGTTGCTACCATCCAAATTGTGGAAGGTTCGTTGAGTGTGCTGAATAAATTTGTAAATGAAAGGATTAATATTTAAATATAATGTTAAGGTGTTAAACTTACCAGCACATAATATCTCTGAGGAGCCACTTCTTTCACAAATGGAAAACCGGCGGATGTACAAGCCATGATAATGAATATGATTGTAATCACACCAAACATAGAGAATACCATCTTGGGCTTACGGAACTTGTGCATGATGGGAATCTGCAAAAAGGAATCCCTAGATTTTCTTAAACATTATGTGTTTCTTAAGTAAACTTACAACAAAACCAGCATAGTTTATTGATGTTGCAATGATAAAGACAGATACCATTATATCAGGACTGCTCTCTGGTCCATCGCGACCCTCCATGGGAATGAAGGTCACGAGAGTTGCATAGCAGATATAGTTGTAGAAGAAGAAAGGTAGAACCTGGCACAGCAGATGAACCGTAACAAAGTAGCTCTCTGTGGAGAAAGTAAACCTATATGGAACCAAAAACCCAGTAAAGTTGATATAAAAAACATACTCTTTATCGTAAGCTTTAGGATGATTTGCAGCAGGACGGAAATGGCGTAGAAGAAAACCCCAATCATGGGAAAGTAGCTGGAGCGTATACCCATGCTGGTCATGATGATGCAGAGCAATGCGAGCAGGATGCACTGGGCGTGCATGAAGCAGGCGATGGTATGATCCAATTTCATGTTGGTCTTCCTCTTCGTTAATCCAATGTAAATCGCAGGCAGTATGCCAAACACAAAGAACAAGGTGCAGAAGTACAGGCCAAAGGCCATCCATTTTCCATAGTACCAGGATTCGGCTAGTCCCACGCCTTGCATAAAAACGGCCACCAGGAGTGTTAGGCCACAGGCAACAAATAGAGTTCCCGCTTGGACCAGGAAGATGATGCCGAATCGCATTAGAACCGCCTTGGGAGCATCAGAGCCATTGTCCAATGTCATGATGTACACCGAGTTGCCAATGCAAACAAAGGCCGCCACAGAGACCACAATATTAATGGCCATACTAGTGGTTTCAGTGTAGGTCATCATGAACCAGCCCATGAAGTCGTAGTACACAGTGTGCCCCTTCTCATGGGCGGCGGTGTCATCCAACTCGGGAGCATTAGCCAGGGCCCAAATCAGGGGCAGTACGTTCTCACCGGTCGACTGGTATGTGCCACGTTCCACATTTCGGAAGTTATCGAACTCGGTGTGGTAGACATATCCATTCATCACGCTGGCCATATCCAGACCGGGAACTCCTCCGTAATCACGGAAAACGCGAAAGTCGGTATCAGAGGGTATAAAGTTGTGCTGGAACAGCTCCTCGGCCAGGGTCTGGGCATATGGGTGTGGCACACTAGCCTGATAGTATTTGGCCAGCCATGGGTGGTTCGGACCCGTCTGGAAGAGCACCTCACGTCCACCGGCGCCAGTGGAGTCCAGGTTTACCAATGCTCTGGGTTTAATAAACAGAGAATCAGGGTAAGTCAATGGGTTCTGGGGGTTTTTAACTGTCATTATAAAACTATTCTTCTTAATTGTATTTTTATATAATCAGAAATTATGTGTAATTCATTGAAGATATGTTGTTTAAATCAATAAGTCCAAGTCAATACGTTTTCTGGGTCTTTTTAATTGATTGATATAATATACACAGTTATAATAAATAAATCTGAAGATGTACGAAAAACTGTGGTTTTATTATATTTTCAATTTTTTTGTGCTATAAGTCCTGACTATTTGTATTCCACTTACTTGCAGTTCTTGGCCCATTTGTGCTGTGTAATAAATCCATGTGAACCAAGCATGCAGGCCTCTTCGGCTCCGTTGAACAGGAAGACTACAGGATGTATGAGTGGTTTCTCGGAGAGTGAAATAACGCGCAGGGTTTCCAGCATAACCACCACCATGACGCCATCATCTCCAGCGGCTGGGGTTTGGATCTCGGAATCATAGTGGGAGTTCACCAGCAAATAGTTCTCATTGCTCGAACTCTTCTGTGATATCTTCACCACCACATTCGAAAGATTGGTGTAGGAAATGGTCATGCCCCACAGGTGGAAGCCGCCAGAAGAGTACTGCGTGTCCACCTCAATGTCGTACAGATCCGTGCGAGCCTCGTCCTTGATCTTCTGGATCTCACGCAGCAGGAAATTGACCGTGTGCACCTCGTTGTTAATGGAGCCACTCATTTTGTTGCCAATTGCCGAGTACTCGGCCAACTGGCGCATCGCCCGCTCACCGATGAACTCGTCCGGATGCAGTGCCTCCTCGCTCTGGTACAGCATCGTTGGATAGCTGTGGAAACTGGGCAGTACGGCGGCGTAGAAGAGGGCGAAGGCGGCTGCCGCGTAAATGGGAGCTCCAAACCAAGGCCACTTCTTGTCCCTGGACTTGCCGCCATCCTTTTCGGCTGTAATGTCGAGGATTGAGAAGGACATCTGGAAAAAATGTATTTTTTAGGTATGAGGTGTGGGATACTAAAAGTCTTATCTTGAAGTAAATGGTTCTAAACAAATTGAAGAATATTTGTGCTTTTTAATGACCAACAAAAAACGTTGCATGCTTTTAGGCATCTTATAAGAATAACTATATTTTGCGACAAGCAAATACTTTTCTTGACGAGGTAAAAACTAGTGACGATCGCACCTTGAAAATACTGAAGTTATGATATCAACTTTATGATGAAAATGTATTATACGATCTACTAAATAAATACACTTTCTTAATTTTTCTCATTCGGTTCGCTGATAATCTGGGGCATTTATTCTCACCGACCCCAACAGCTCCAACTTTTTAAAATTGCACTTTTCTCTGCTCTTTCTCCCAAACCATTTTTCTCAAAGTCCTGGTATGCAATCCTTTTTGGTTTTTTGATTGGTATATTACTCGCTATAATCGGATCACTAGTGCAGATTTTAAATTCTGCTTCGTCACTACGTACCGTTTACAGTGATATCCCCATATTGCACCCACTTACACCGAGGCTCTTAGATCAGGGAAATTTTATAAATATCTCATATGATAAGGATGTTTATTGGGAAAAGTAGTTTTTTTTACAATTTCCGAAATATCTATAAAATTTTAAAAGAAATTACTGTTTAAACCTCAGTTTTTCACAGTTCAGTTTAGTAATTTCTTGTATAAAACCATTACTGGAATAATTTTTAAATTAATTACCACTTTGTGAAAAAAAAATGGTTAGAAATTAAGTATTAAATGTTAAATAAGCATTTCACATATAAACGGAAGTCTTGGTAACAGAATAAAGATAAGCAAGCTTCGTTGGAGAGTGTAGAAAGGTAATAAAGCAATTAGCACCCTAAATACCACTTAGCTTTATGACCTTAGAAATTTCAAAGGCAACATGAACTTGGTCTAAAAACAGCAATCGATAACAAAGCAGGGTCTCATTTTATGACCGATATATAGTTCCTTATCGCCTATGGATACTCGAAGAGAGCGAAGAAAACAACGGTATTTTTACTAGAAACTCTATATCACTTTGCAACGATCCCTTGATTTGAATTCCTCAGTTGAGACGCGAGCTTATCGCCAGACGTGCCTTTCACTTTTTCGACAGCTAGCTTTATATTTAAAATTAACGGATAACAATTGCGGCACTACCACTTTGAGGACACTCTGGGATCTTAATCAACCCAACACGGTGAATTATGGTCCGTCACTAACCTTCAGATCGCACGCGACTCAGACCTGAATCAAAAACGAAGAAATACAACCGCACCAAAGCCCAGCCGTTGGGAAACTAAGACGCTTCGAGCCAGTTCCCATGAATTAAGTAGGGCCCCATGGATCGCTTATCGCCCCCATGGCAGCGATAATAATTAAATATTATGATTATAATCGTTCTGGCGCATAAAACGATTACATCCTGCGATAGGCGATACCAGAAGCTCTTTCTCTTTATAACTTTTTATGGGCCAGTTCATACCGCGATTAGGAAGCATTTTCGGTGGGGTCCAAAATCTAAAAAAATCTACATAAAGTATAATTAAGATAACTTTACGGCAGTAATTTGGGAAATTTGACCATCTTATCTTTGGACTCTTTTTAACGTTTCGGTAGATCCTAATGAACATTCATCAAAAAGTCGGTAATTTTTTAGAGTCAACATTTTTTAAGTCAACAAAATTCATGAATTAAGCAGCTTTCTGGTAAACCCCGAAAACACCCAATTAATTTATAGCAGCTTATATTTGCGCTGTATTTACAATTTCTTATTGCGATAACAATAGCTACATACATATGTGCAACTAAAGCCATATCTATGTTTCCGTTTTTTTTTATTATTTTTTTTACTGCCCACTTATAAATATGTCTTAACCGGAAAGGTCTCAAATTTACTGCTATGAAGATAGCTCGACAAAAAAATTTGGCTCCCACGTTTATTAAATTTTAATCCATATCAGAGATTGTCATCGACATTGGTTGACTATATACACTGATAAGCATTCGGTCATATTTAATTATTAAAGGCTAATCTAACAATCTCCCATCGAATCAGTCTGCAACACACTTTTGGTGAATGGACACTGTGAAATTTCTCTATATTGGGGACTCCGGTGGTTTTCGCATTTTTTTTAGGAGGCACAATAAATTATAAATCTACAGCAGATTATAACGCGACGAAGTCGTAAAATTCCAGTCAAAACGAATTTGGTTAATCTAGTTTACGGACACCGAAAGAATAAACATTCTTTTTAGTAAAAAGTTTGACATTCCTAAGTCAAATGATATATTTTACATTCCAGTACAGTGTATAAATACATTCTATGTGTTAACTATACGATACTAGACTTTACCCATCGAAAATGTTTGAAGTTGGCCGCAGTAGCTTTTGTGATTAATTATAAAGAGTTATTGATAATGATAAGCAAAACGAAGGTGACAGTTATAAATAACGATAATTAATCATTATTTCTTAAAATGTAATCGCTCAGTTTACAAGGGTATAAGGAATCTACATGTTTCTCTCATTAGTAAATGCGACTCTCAAACGAAGCTGGCCAGGGGGTGACATCCACAAAATTGGGGAAGCTGTCAAGGAACTTTTTGAAGTTAGGAGTTAATAAGTCCTTGTGATGGGTCCAATGCCCTCCAAGACCCAGCTCAAGAGTGGTTGAATTCCAGTTTCCAGTTGGTTTCTGGCAGAGATATAAAATATCCTTTAGTGTATACTCTTTCAAAGTTTACGATAACTTACCTCCAGCTCTAGCCAGAATTTAAGGGGTTCTCTATTGACGCCCCAGGATAAGTTTATTAAGTATGGTGGCTTAAAGTTGAGACGTAAGGGAGCCTGTAATTACTTAAACATTAATATTGAAGTCTGTACGTAAAGTAGGTTAGTAATTTACTTTATGGAAGGTCCAGTCCGTCACCTTTGCGCCGTTCAAGGGCTGAATAAATAGCACCATGTGACTCGGTCCACTAAGCTCCATTTCATAACGAATTTTAATGGATGAGAGCTGTTTTTTTGATAGTACTATAACTGTGGGAAGATCTTTCCCAAGGACTGGTTCAGGTGAGGGTATCCACAAGCTGTTCTTTTTGTAAGAATTTCAATTTCTGAGCTTTGCATAAATAAATTATATTAATTTTATAGGTATCTGACCTTGTTTGGTGCCAACGCAGTGGCAATCCACAATTAATTTCCTTTTTGCAATCAGCACCGATCAGTTGGGCGATCGTCATGTTGATAACCGCATCTGTAAAGTTATTGTAGCACACTTTTTGATAACCACACTTCAAATTAGATTCCTGTAGAACTTACCTTTGACTGTATAGATGCGCCTATCCTGAGGAATAATAAAGTAACCGGATTCCTCACGGCGCACATCATTTTGGGCATCATGGAAGGTACGTTTGGTGTGCTTTCAGAAAAGGACACCGATACCGATTTACACAAACTGCTTATTAAAAAACTGGGGTAATCCTTACCAGCACATCGAAGCGTTGGACATTGGTATCTGGGCGATAGGGAAATCCCACTGGTGTCATTGCAATAACGAGACACAATAAAGTGATGCCCATCAAACCAAAAATAATTGATTTTGATTTGCTAAAGAGGTGCAGAGTTGGAATAATAAAACCGCAGCACAAGAAGCCCACAGCAATGCTTAAAACAGCCACCGCCAGATCCGGGTTAAGGTTCTCACCAAACCGACCGAACATGGGGATAAATGTGGTGAAGAATCCGTGCGAGAAATATGCGAAGAATAAAAACGGGGGAACAGTGCAGACAATGTGCGGAATGATCCAGGCCACATCTTTAACAAATTAAGAAGCTATTAATAACAAGGAAGAACGCTATAGTCGAGTACCTCGACTATCAGATACCCGTTACTCAGCCAAAGGGACCAAAGGGAAATGGAGATATGCAAGCAGCAAAGCGAGATTTAAATGCGCCACCTACCGGCGGAAGACAGATTTAAGCATTGTGGGCGTTAGGGTAGGCGTGGCAATTTTTTTTTTGGATCAATCGATAGGTATTGACGAGACCAATACATTTCAGTTAAAATTTTTTATCTAGCATAAAAATTGTGGGCGCCACAGGCTTGGGCGGTTTGTGGGCGGTAGAGTGGGCGTGGCATATTCGCGTAACAAACCTGCGCTGCGTACAAGGCTACGGAATCTAAATCTGAAATCCCAATACTCTATCTTTGATAGTTTCCGAGATATCCGCGTTCATATTTACGATTTTTTGAAGTTTGTGGGCGGTTTTTGGGCGTTTAAGTGGGCGTGGCAAACTTTTTTTAGGTCAATCGATAGGTATTAATAAGAACAATTAATTTCAGTTTAAATTTTTACTCTAGCATCAAAACTGTAGAAGCCACAGTTTTGGGCGGTTTGTGGGCGTTAGAGTGGGCGTGGCACTCTACTGAAACAAACTTGCGCTGCGTAAGAAGCTCAGGAATCTGCTCGCCAAATCTCAATAGCCTAGCTCTCATAGTTTCCAAGATCTCAGCGTTCATCCGGACAGACAGACGGACAGACGGACAGACGGACAGACGGACAGACGGACAGACGGACAGACGGACAGACGGACATGGCTAGATCGACTCGGCTAGTGATCCTGATCAAGAATATATATACTTTATGGGGTCGGAAACGCTTCCTTCTGCCTGTTACATACTTTCCGACGAATCTAGTATACCCTTTTACTCTACGAGTAACGGGTATAAAAATCATATTTACTAAGAAAGTCAGTGACAACATACCCTTGCTGTGCAGATTGGTGGCAATGTTGATGATTAGACCCATTGTATAGAACAAACAGCTGAGCATCAGCACAAACGCAGAGCGAATTCCATAGATGGTAAGGATCAGGGTAAGGATGGCCAAGAGCACACAGTGGCAGTGCAGCAAAAGCTGAATCCGCTGTCCAATGGGTAGTTTATCCTGCAAAGAATTGTAATTTAGTTTAGCACTCAGACTTACTAAACTGAAATACATACATGCTTGGTATAGTGGAAGTACAAGGCAGGCACTATGGCCAGACCAAAGAAGAATGTGGTGAAGTACAGGCCCAAGACGAGCCATGAGCTCGAGAACCACGAGAGAGGCAAATGCACCGCGTCCATGAAAAGTCCCAGAAGAACTGGCAGCACTGCTCCCACAACTACAGATACAATCTGAACAAGGAGGGTGTGCAAGACCCGCTTGAGGATCTTCTCCAGCTTAATGCCCGAGCCATCCGACATCAACTTGAAGGCGAAGCCACAAATACCGATGGCTGACAACGCCACAATAACGTTCAAGATAATGCCTTCGGTTTCGGTGTAGAAGACCAGGAACCAGCCCATGACATCAAAATAGATGGTGTGTCCTTCGGCGTATTTCTAAAAAAGGGAGAGGAAGATTAGTTACTAAGTCCTAAAAAGATTGGCAACAATCTTACCGAGGAATCCTCTATCTCCGGGCAGTTGGCAATCTGTCGAACCAAGGCCAACAGATTGTCTCCAGTGTGCTGGAAACTTCCCCTAGGAAAGATATCTGCCCTGTCGTGTCGAGTGTGGTAGACGTACCCGTTGTAGGTGTAGGCCATATCCAAGCCGGGAACCGATCCGTGGTCACGGAAGATGCGGAAATCGGTGTCGGAGGGAATGAAATTATGCTGGAAGAGCTCCTCGCCCATGGTAGAAGCATACGGACGCTTTATGGCACGTCTGTAGTTCTTCATCAGCCAGGGATGATTGGGACCCGATTGGAAGAGGATCTCTCGACCGCCGTTTCCACAAGAATCTAGGTTTATAAAAGCTCTTTAGATAATGGCAGAAATACTAATTAGAATTTTACCAAACATAAAGGCTTCCATTAACTTACTTGCAGTATTTCGCCCACTTGTGTTGGGTGATAAAGGCATGTGAACCCAGTAGGCCATCTTCCTCGGCTCCGTTGAACAGGAATACCACAGGATTCTTCAGGGGCTTGTCGGACTTAGCCAGCACTCGCAGTACCTCCAACATGGTGGCCACCATGGAACCATCATCGCCGGCACCAGGTCCTGCCGGCACCGAGTCGTAGTGACTGTTCACCAGAAGATAGGTGGTGCTGTTGGTTCCCTTGGGACTAATCTTGACCACAATATTCTGAATGCTTTGGTACATGTTGACCATCGACCAATGCACATAGCTCCCGGAGGCCACCTGGACATCTACTTCGATATCGTTGGCTGTGCCTGAGCGAATTTTCTGCATCTTTTGGGACAGCAACTTCAGAGCGGCCATTTCGTTCTGCCGGCTGCCCACCACTCGGGGGCCCAGACTCACCAGCTCCCGCAGATTGTTCTCCGCCCGCTCGGCGATGAACTGGTCGGGGTGCTTGGCCTCATCCTGAATGGTAAGTGGGCGGGGCAGGCGGTGGCTGGCGGGGATTGAGATGGCCACGTAGAGCAGCAGCCAGAATCCAAAGAAGGCTGGTGCCCAGAACCACTTGATCTTGTTCCCCCGGACAAAGGCTCGCTCACAGCCATTGGGCTGGGTCTGAAATGAAGATTGTACCGATCAGTAAATTAACAAAAAATATGGATATGTTCGGCATAAACATAATATGGATCAAAATTTTCAAGCTGCGTCTAAGTAAATAAAATGTTGAATTACAATTTTTATAAATCGTAAGCTTTATAAAAGCTTTATGTTATGCCTCCTAAGCGAAAATTAACACTCTGCTGTCCATACAAAAAACACAAATTCTTTAAAAAACTGAGTAATACAAGATAAACAGAAAAAGAATACAAAAAATACAATACAAAAAGTTCTAAAACTCAATGTTTTCTAATGTGTATTGACGCTAAAGCTGGTCGGACTCATGGCCTGAGTTCATTGAGTTCATCAACTCTTGTTGGGTGTTTGGTAGTACTCATCGTGTTTTCGGAATTCCGCAAACTAAGCTAAAAAGCCAAATGATAGGCTATAATGAATTTGACCCACACCTTTAGTCTGACACAAGAATTGGGATTTGAAATTGGAATCGACTATAGCGAGAAGGGCCCAAAGTGGGGTCTTACCTTATACTGGTGCAAATGTAGTAAGGAATCCGTATTTAGAGGATCTCTGCTCGGCGTTAAAACGCGTCGCCGCACACTCTTTTCGCTTTGGCTCATTTCTCCGGATTTTGCTGCCCGATTTTTGAACAAAATCTATCAAAGAACCGATCCCGACGGCATCTTACGCTCAACTAAATGCCCCACTGCATTGTATATAGTACATAACACATTGTACCGGTCTCATATTCCCTCTCTATAGAGAGGTTACATTTCTTTGCAGTCTCTCGTCTGCGCGAAAACGTACAGCTGTGAAAGTAAAAATAGCACCACTAACATAGAAATTGGTTGATGGTCGCCGAACTCACATTTTTAAGTTATTTTAACTTTTAACACTATTTGGATGGCTAGACTAAACTTAAATAAAAAACATTAACTAGCAACTTCAAACACATTCCATGACTTAAGTAGGACCATGTTCAACACCGTGGATCGTTCATGGTAAAGATAATAATTAAATATTATAATTATAATCTTTGATTCCGGAGCATGAAAAGATTATATCTATGCCATACCAGTTTTCCTTTGTAACTTGAAAAGGATTTTTGGCAAAATACAATACGACGTTAAACTAAGTCATTTTTAAGACACTTTTATCTAAAAATCAGTTTCAGTTTATGCTAGTTTAGCAAAGTATATATTCTCTTTTTGTTAAAAAATGCGATATTCTTAGGTAAAATACTATATTTTACATTTCAATACAATGTATAAATACATTGCACGTGTAAGATTTACGTAACTAGTCCTCTACAATCGAAACACTTTGAAATTCACCGACACACCTTGTGGGATATATTATGAAGAGGTATTGATAAATTTATAGCCCTATAAAGCTTAATAGGTATAATTGAAGCTAATCAATCATATCTCAAAGTTCGCACGGAATTTCTCAAAATGTTAGCGTTTATTTTACTTAGGTACAAAAAATCGTTATATTTTTAGAGCCTCTCTAGTAGATGCGACTCTCAAACGAAGCTGGCCAGGGGGTGGCATCCACATAATTGGGGAAACTGTCTAGGAACTTTTTGAAGTCCGGCGTTATTAAGTCCTTGTGGTGCGTCCAATGTCCTCCGAGACCCAGCTCAAGAGTGGTTGAATTCCAATTTCCATTGGGTTTCTGGCAGAGATATAAAATATCCTTTAGTCAATAATCTATCAGAATTTGTCATAACTTACCTCCAGCTCTAGCCAGAACTTTAGGGGATCTCCATTGACGCCCCAGGAGAAGTAGATGAAGTACGGGGGCTCAAAGTTGAGACGTAAAGGTGCCTGTAATTATTAAGAAGTTAACATTGGAGTCTGCACGTAAAATGGGTTAG